>NC_079365.1:26537500-26775000 GCF_021018895.1 Seriola aureovittata | reverse complement strand
AATTACCTCAATCAAGAAATTGCACAATGTCAGAAAATGAAGCCCAGCATGAAATAATTAAAACATTTGTTTACTGTGACCAACGACCCATTTTAGATCATCATAGAAGACAAATATTCACGTTTGATCAAAGTACTCTATTATCAAAACTGATGCTGATTTATTTCCATCTGACAAAACCAAAGCTCCAAATGAAATTAATTTAAGGGAACAAAAAAAATACTTTCTGATCTTTTTCCATCAGCCTGGAACAGATCTTTAACATAATGCTTTACTGCTGAGACCAACAAAAATCACATTGTTTTCCTTTGCAAAGAAACGGAGATAAAACAATGAAATATCTGGGTCACTATGATGTCATTCATATCTTTAATATCAAGCAAAAATAACTGCAATATGTGAGTATATGTGTCAGTGCTGTGCAGCCTGGGTGAGAGCCAAACATCATTAATTAAAATCAGCTGTGTGGTAATTATGTTCGGGACACAGCAACAAGCAGCTTGTTAAAAAGAAAACAGCTTTATAAAGCAGAATAAGTGAGCAGCAGATGGAGGCCCATCATCAATCTCATACAGCTGACAAACCCCATTAACAGCACTAGGCTCTGACTTGGTGAATGTTTGGGGGGGAAGAGGGTGAAATATTTTCACGCTTCACCCAAACTGAGGAGACTTCACCTCTCCACGTGAAGCTCATTAACACAGGTGTGTCCTCCCTCATTAAAACACACACTGCTGGTGTCATGTTGAGACTCGAACCCGCAACATGCCGAACTCCATTCAGAAATCTGTCAGTTTAATGCTGCTGACAACATGACATATACTGTAATTTAATCAGTAACGACCACAGGACCCAAACTTTGGCTCCAGATATGGAGAATTGATAAATTAACTTTAAAAAGTATTGGAGGTGATTTGGGCGGGCAGCAACAAGGTGTGGGCAACAACAGGAAATAATTTTAATTTCCTATACAACACTGGCTTAATTCTGGACTATATATGTGCCGATCTGAATATGGGTACGTTGTGATCCTATAAATATAATTTATAATGAGTATAATGTCACTAATGGGCAAAGCCACATTAAATTGTGAGATTCTTAAACACAGTTTGGCGAGGAGTTCCTGTCACACCTTTGTGCTGCACGTACGGGAGCTACCATGAAACAAAACGGACTAAAATGAGAACAAATGTCATTAAAAACGGTAATTTAAGTAACATATTACTTCTACTATCGCAAGAGCCTTTCACTAACAGGTTCATGTTGGTTAATATTATAGTAAAAGCCCCGGGAAACTTCTCCAGAAATGAAAGGACAAAAGGTACAAACTGAACTTTGGTCTCAAAGTGCATATAAATAACATTATAAAAGCGACATGAGCCACTCTTTACTGTGACATGACCCGCTCAATACCAGTCATTTATATTTCATATCAACTTTTAAAAAGTGGGTTTTCCCTTTTTATTCCCAGCGACGTCTCTCACCTGGCGGCAACAAAGGCGTGAAGGACTTAGAAAACCTCAGATTTTATATTAATTATTTGTTGCTTTGTTTATTATATGTACGCCGAATTGAAGAGCGTTTCCGGTTGATTAAGTAGACATAATTTACAATAACGCAGGATATATATGTAAGTGTAGAAAAGCAAGTGGACTTTAAAATGCTGCATTTTTACTAAGAGTTCGTATTTTCCAGAACAATAAACGGTGTGTTGGGACTAAAAGTGGAAAAACTAGGGAGGAAACTTTACTGGGATAAGTAATAACAGTATTGCCATCATCCTTGTCATGTGTGGACTGTTCATGGACAGGTAAACTGACTTTGGGGGCCACATGTTGGGGTGTTTTGGAGCCTCAAACCAGCCTCCAGAGGAATGAATGGACCGTCTTTACTCACCTATGGACACCAGCTTTATGTTCTCCTTGTCCAGGAACTCCAGAGCCACCGACACGTTTTCCAGCTTCATCTGCCTGAAGTTGGGCCTCGGGTGATACTTTCTGAACATCTTCTTGTGGCTGAGGACCTCCAGCAGGGCGATGAGCCTCAGGCCGTCGCCCAGGTCCAGCTGCAGGTCCACGATCCGCTTGTTGACGCACTTCAGGTGCTCGTTGATCCAGCGGGTGAAGGTGTTCTGCTGGATCTTCTTCCACGGAGCGTCCTCAGCCAGGTCCTTCTCTGTGGCCGGCATCTTTAACGGCTTCTCTTCTGGCTTCTCTGCGACGCTTCTTGTCCGGATATTTTTTTTTTTGTTTAAATGGGGCCGAAAGTGGGGCTTTGTCTTCCCGCGGTGTCTCCTCGGAGCAGCCTGAAGGTGGTTTGAAGTTTTTCTGAACCGCACTGAGACTGGCTGGCTGCTGCTGCGTTCAGGTGCTGCCCAGAAAACTCGGACTGTTCAGCGTCTTCTTCCTGTCGAGGCTTGATAAAATGCTGAGGCGTTGTACTACTGCCTCCCCCGGATGAAAACACATTTTTTCTTATCCTATTTATTAATAACGTTTTGTTAGAGAAACAAAAGAGTTAAGAAATCCTCCACACGGAGACACAATTATTAAAAAAGGGTAAAAAAAAAAAAGAAAAGAAAAGAAAAGACAAGAGATAAAAACACAATTCAGTACTAAAAGTGCAGTGAATGAAAAATGCATTAAAAATAAATGCTGGACAAATGATTTTAATCTTGTGTAACAGTATTACAATGAATGATAAATCACAAATGCAGATTTTTAAAATCAATGTCAGATTTAGAAAATTAATTAAACATTTATTTTATTTATTTATTAATGTTGCTATACTCATACGTATTTTCCTATACTTATTTTACTATATCTTTTTTTCTTGTATAGTATTTATTTTCTAATTTACTTCTGTTTTGATTATTTCCTGTATGTTTTATACAAATGTAATGTCTGTACAATAGTTTTTTTTAAATATTTGTTGGTTATTAAGAGAAAAAGAAGATAACGATCACAAAACAGAAAGAAAGGAGAGAGAGAAAAGACAATCAAATAGACTGTATACAAATATTGTGTAAAATACACAAATTCTAAACTTCTACCCTTAGCATACCCTTGAGTTCTGTCTTCTGATTAAAAAATCACTGTTTTTTTTAATAAAAATGCAATTAATCATTTTTATATAGTAGCACGTTTATGTTATTAATCATTCTATATAATCATTTCAATGTTTCTATATCGTATAAACTCACCACTCATCGGAATTACGGAAACAAATCTTATAATAGCCATATTTCCGGTTTCCATGAAGGCAGCATCAGTCTGGTATGAGACCGAAGTGACTTCGATCGTCTATGAGCAAAAACAAAAAACATCTTCCCACCTTCTGGGCCCTGTTCCTCCAAGTTTAACTGTGTTTCATTGTTTGTGTTGTGTCTTCATTCAGTCTGGGTGTGTTTATGTGAAAAACCTGCGTTGAAAACTGTTTATTTTTAACCACCAGAAAAAAAAGAAAAAAAAGTTAGTCAGGGTAGTAATAATATATAATCACACAACAGAACAAGAAGCTGTAGAAACAATATCCTGATGATTAAAAGTACAGCTTTAAATAGGACTTTTTAATTATAATAGAGACTAATGTAACAAACACAAAAAGTGATTCTACAACTCCACAAAAGCGTCTCTACTGTTCTTTATTTGTCACTTTATTATAAACTCACTATTTTTGTCCAGATGAGGATCCGTGTCTGACTGATGACTCGCTGTGTTTCCAGTGATCTGATTGGTCAGCACCTGGGTCTGTTGACAGGTTTTCATCTGATCCTCTGCAACAGTGACCATGGTGAAGGGCCCAGGTTACCATGGTGATATACCCTGCCCAGGTTAAAAGAGAGGCAGCTACCAGAAAACATGTGTCAAACTCAAAGATTCCTGCTCTAACTTAACTGCACGACAACCGTTACCATGACATGTTTTTTACCATGTTTACCATGAGTTTTTGAGATGAGAGGCGTTTTACTTCAACATTACACAGACAAATCAAACACAAACATTATGGAAATCTGTTTCACAAAGCACAGCGCTTTTTCTTTGATCCAAACACAGAGGCAACGTCAACTGATGGCTGACTATATTTAACCAGCTGCCATTGTTTTTGAGTGAAAGAAGAGTGAAGCACCTTGTGAAACTGGTTTTAAATCTACTTTCCTGTAAAGCAGAGAAGAAGAAAGGTGAGGAATAGTGACAATTAAAATACTGGAGGTAAATAATCGATGTTTCTAGTACGAGACAATAAATCAAAATTAAGTCTGCAAGTCAAAAGTATTAGATACTCACAGGTATGAGACAAAATTATAAGAATCTACATTTAATTAATGACCTCTTAAATAACAATTTGAAGACTTTAAAGGGTTAGGAGGTCAAAGTTATGTTTTAAAAATCACATTTTAAGTTGCTCTAGTGAATTTATCATCCAGCAGCCACCTGTTGACTGTAAGTCCAGTGTTCCCTCTCTTTTAGCTCTGTGTTTGGTCTCCTCCGGCTCCTGGGGGAAATATCTGGCTCTTTAGCTGCTAAATGCTAAATGCTTCATTATGTTCACCAGCTGCTCTCCAACTGTGTCGGTCTGATGTGAGGGGCTGAGCAGGTGGTGGACAGCGAGTTTTCAGAGCTTTTTTTTCTCTGAAAGCAACTGAAATCCACAAGAGTGAAACAGAAGAGTGAAGTTGCAGGTGAAACATCTAAAAATAATAATTAGACTCACTAGATTAAATCCCATGAGGCCGAGGGGCAGCTGCAGATTCAGGTGGTGAACCTCTGTAGGCTCATCACCTTTCAGTCACATTGTTTTCACACTGACGTTTTATACATTGTCATTAATAATGTCAATTATAGCCGCTTAATGTCATAATATTTAATCACCATGAATGCTTCTATTTTTCTCTAATATTTCTCCTATTCTTTTCCTGTTTCCTGTTTCCACTGACTCCTCCTTCCTGCTGGGATCCATAAAACAAAGGGAAACAGCGTCGTGACTGTTATGATTGATGTGATTTTGATGTAAAACAAATGAGGATTAACCAGGAAGAACGACCTGAGCTCTGCTCTCTCCTGCTGTACAACACATCCTTGTTTCTATCCTATAAATACCTTTGTGATGTTCCCAACTCGTCAGTCTCAATTAATTATCTTTTTATTGCCGACAGATGTGGCTTCATGTTGCCTTTGGACGTTGACTCTCACCTCTTTTTTTCTTAAAGAGCATCAGAAAACACTTCTGTTCTGTGCTCAGTGTTTCCACCTGTTCGTTCCCGTCAGATAAATTCTCTATTATTTCATTTTTTAGTTTTTACACCTTTGTCACATGAATCAGGGAAGAACATCTTTATGAAAAGCTTCTTTTTTTTTTTTCTTCCTCTCGTTTCCTGACTGCATTTGTCAGAGATCTGTGAGCCAGACGTTAATTCCTTCTACATGTTACACCCATCTCATAAACATGACATCATCCTCCAGCTGGATGATTGACGCGTGTTTGTCGTGTGAAGACATTCAGCTAATATCAGTCTCTCTCTCTCTCTCTCACACACACACGCACACACACGCGCGCACACACACACACACACACACGCACACGTCTCTTCTCTGTTTCAATCAGCGGTGGAAAGTAACTGAGTACATCTACTCAGGGTTTCAGGTACTTTTTACTCTGCACTCTACTACATGCATGTGACAGTAATAGTTACCAGTAACTTTTTAGATAAAGATGTTTGAAATGTATTATGTTATGTACATTGTGTCCAGAAATTAAAAGTCTATTACACATTTCATGTGCAGCTGAATGAAGACGCTGGAAGCTGGTTTGGTGGGTCAGCTTGCTACAACTTTAATCCAAACATCGCTCTGCATAATCAATACATCATCATATTATCCTCTACATAGCTCCCTCTCATATCTCTAAACAATTTTAACAAAATAAGTCTAGTAGCACATCATTCAATAACATTTTATTTTACAATTCTCTCTCTGTACTGTAGTGTTTTTCTCTTTAAACATCAGGAATATTTGTTCGTTGTCTTTTTTTTTTTTCTCTTTTTTCTCTTTTTAAACACAGAGACAAGACAGAGTACACGAATGATGACAAACGCTGCTCAAGAGTCCAGAGTGTGAACACACACACACACACACACACACACCTTGAAATAATTTAATATCTGCTAAAAACAACTGAGCAGAGACCTGACGTGCTAAACTGTTTGAAGAGGAGATGGAGGAGTGACGCCCACAACGTTCAACTGGTCAAATATATTGAAACATGTAAAACAATATTGATGATCAGTACTTTTGGTCTAATTTTAAACAATACTGTCAGTTATCTTCTCTGTTACACTTTGTCAGTTTGAGTTTTGTTACTCAGCAGTAATTAAAAGCTCCTGGATGGATGAAAACTGGAAAGAAAAGCTTCTTATTCTTCACTGTTTGTCCTGAGGGAGGCACCAGAGGAAACACCATGTGCTTCCATAAATGAAAGGTTTAAGTTCATGTCATATGTGATGGATGGTAGCGATGGGAAAGACCCTACTTTGACAATTTAGCACTATACACCTATTACAAGTGTGTTCAGTTCACTTTATGGATTAAATGACATTTGACATTCCCATTCATTAAGCACTGATGGTTTGTAAGCTTTCACAAAAATATGAGTTTTCTGGTCATAATTATTGGATGTTGACCTGAAGTTCAAAAAGTAGTGATTACAAAAACTCGGGGTGGACACGAACGTGGCGTTATCCTCTGTACGGAGGCGATTAGACTGAGCTCGTCGGACTCATCATGAGCTCAGTTGTACTTTGTGCTGAATTCTACTGTAGCTTAAAGGGAACCCTGCGGAGTGACTTACTAACATGCGAACAGTTAATATAATAATGAGAATTCAGTTGGTTTTGAGTCTTCCTGTCGTGAACTCAAGAGTTGGACACGTTGGCATTCTGACCAGACGGTGGCGCTAGATGTTCAGTCAGAAAATCAGACAAGTCGTTAGGATTCATCCTCTGGGAACCAAGTTTCAATCCATCCAGGAGTTGCTGAGATATTTCAATCTGGACCGAGTGCTGAGCCAACAGACCTAAACGCCGTCGTTCTAAAGAGACGCTAACGTGGCTAAAAATCATCATCCAGCTGCTGGAAATTATTGATGAAGCCACAATAATGATTTGACTAAATTTTGACTCAAGGTTCCCTTACAAGCTTTTTTCTGAGCTTTCAATCTCCCCCCCCCCCCCAATCTCACAGACTTCATCAGTGCAGTTTGATCAACTGTCATCGGTGCGGTTCAGCTGTCGTGAACCAACCTAGCGAGCTGACGCTATGCACCACTGAAGACCATGAGAAGCAGCTGAAAGCTTCAGAAAAAGCTGGTAAGGCATTGTGGATTACAGCTTCTCTCCACACTCAACACTGACAGACCTCCGACAGTCTAATAAGATAAGTGTGTGGGTTTGTGTGTGTTTATCAAGGATAGTGTGTGTGTGTGTGTGTGTGTGGTTGCGTTTGCCCGCACACATACACAAACTGTGGTGTTAGTTACATCAGAGGCACTTTGACCCCTTTTCTGTGTCCCCAAAATAATAATAAAAAAAAAAAAACAAAGAAAATAAATCTGATTTTTATTTTAATAATTTGGCTTCAAGTTTCGACCCCGACCCCACAAACTGCCCCGGAAAGAAAAAACACAAAAACACAGAGAAAACGCCACGTTAGACATCCAACATGGCCGACTAAAACCACAACACAGCAGGACTTCCTGGGACCACCTTTATGTGAACACTTCCCAGCAGACTCGGACACGGTCGACTACAACACTGATCCAGGTGAACCGACGCACGTCATCACTGTTCCCGCTTCATCTGTGGTGACTTTCATGAAGTATTCATTTACTTAATTGGTTTACTGATATCTGCAGCAGATATTGTCTTTTTATTACATTTGAAAACTGGGCAGTTGGACCCTGATGACCTTTCACTCAGGAAACGTTATTTATATAAGAGCTGCAACAATTAATGAATTAATTTAGGACTGATGGAAGAGAATTTTAACTTCGAGCAGATACAGATTGAGTTTTTAATTTTTTCCAGTTTGAATTCAGAATAAAACAGCCTGAATCACTTCCTGCCCCTAGTTTGATGTTTGTCAGTTGATTTGTGATCATCTGACTAAAGACAAATTTGTTTAAGAAAATGCACCATGTAGGCATTATATAGTATATAGGCAGCTAATATCCAGGAGGAATAGATGGAGCAATGGAGACAGATGATGATGAAGATGTCAGAGACATTTTTAGGAGGACAGTGAAAACAATGAAGAATTTCATGAGTTAAATTAAAGCTGAAAAAAGCTGCTTCAAAGTGGAGAGAAAGGTGAAGATAGTGAATATTAAAATGTCAGTCCTGCCTAGGAACTATCCTCAGCGTTGATGAAACACACTGATGAAGCGCTGCAGCTCTGACTGCCCAGTTAAAGCAGGTCAGACAGCGCTACAGGGAAACACTGGCCCCTAACAGACGCTGATCGCCAATGAAATGTATTCAACAGTGCACTGATGCAGACCTGTCAGTTTCCAGTGACGACTGTGGATCATGTTCCCCTGACTGCACTGAGTGCTGCTGGAAAGCGTTGCATTCACCTCCGCCCTGCCGGTGTGTGATGGGACGGGTGTGAAGGTCACCTCAGGCGGGTTTTTTGTCTGGAAGCTTGTCCTGCTGGAGAACGGTTTGTTACCCAGAAATCAGCAGAGAGACGAAAACCAAAAAGCCCCCACCAAAGCTGAGAGAGAGCCGAGAATAAAAACGACAACAAAACTCCCCGTCGCAGAAAAACAAAAACACAAAAACAAAATAAAACAAAAAGTATCTGAATCCTCTGTAGAAACCACAACCTTTATATTCCCTCTACAATTATGTACAATTAGACTTTATACAAGTAAAGCAGTGATGCTCTCCTCACAGCGCTGTGCGTGTGTGTGTGTGTATGTGTGTGTATATGTGTATATCTGTGTGTGTGTATATGTGTGTGTGTTCATGTTTCCTAGGTGGAGCTGCTCTTGGAGAGGTTGGGGTAGAGGACGGCTGCCGTCACGGCGACCATCACTGCGATGACCGGCATCCAGGGGCTCCAGCCGCTCTGTCCGAGAGACAACACACACACACAAAAAAACAAGAGACAAAGAAGATCAAGTCAGTCTGATTATTGTGTCCAAATCTTTTCACTTAAACTGGACCAAGACTGAAAGAAGAATAAAGAGAAAGAGAAGAAAGATGAGGAAGGAGAGGAGAGAGAGAGAGAGCAGAGAGAGAGAGAGAGCAGAGGACTGCAGAAAAAAAGATGATAGAAATAAAATAAAAAAATTAATAAAGCTGCTGAAGTCCCTAAAGAGGATATTTTTGTGAACACAGGCAACTTAGTTTGGTTCGTTTAACCTGGTCTGAAAGCTGTCAATCAAACGATGACTATGGACTAAGTGAACCGACACCGCCTGAAAATCAGGGTCTTGTTCGACCTCACGTCAGACGCTTTTAATTTGTTGTGTGAGTTAGTGAGTCTGTAGATGTGACTTCAGCTGAACTACTATTAAATCCATCTGTGGACTGTGAACTGCTCAGAAAATTTGCCTCCAGGCAATTTGTAAGAGCAAAATGTATGCAAGATCATGCAGTAACCATGGAAACAGGTACTCATGTCAGCATGTGAGTGCAGGGATTTTTTCGGTACAAGGCGCCTCCTCTTCGTCCTGTTTCTACCTGCTCGTCACTCTTCATGACACAAGAGGTTTCAGTCTGGACCCACAAAGCTCCTGTTCTTCCTTCATGAGCTCTTTACAACACCAGAGAAGAGAAATGAACTGGTCTAGTTGGCATGACGCGCTCTCTGTCACCTGAACTTGATTTTCCTCTGGGGGTCCGTGCAGATCTGATGATGCAGGATGACATCACCAAAACTGTCCAATCAATGAGCATCTTGTCAGTTCGCTCTTGGTTTGTTGTAACTAAACCTAAACTACAGGTGTGAATACGACCTTGAAGAGTGCACAAGACTCAGGCAATGAACTAGTCTTTCTAATTCTTCTATAAAACTTTCACTGCTTCACTTTTACAGATATTCAGCTAAGTGATTTTTTCAGACATTGTGTCGACACGTAAACGTCCTCTGCATCTTCCTGTAACAGAAGAACAGGTGACCACGTCTAAATCTGTGTAGTTCTTCCATCAGCTGAGCCTGTTGCTCTTTAATTTAAAACAGCAGATGATTCTAATCGTTTCATTATATGACGAAGGTTTAGTAACAAAGTTCTTGGCATTTTGAGGCAGCTGTGTGCATCAAATATGAGTAAGCTGTATGGTAGAGAAGCATGGGTGGTCTTTTCCCATAACTCATGCACAAAATAAATAACTTAAATACTAAATAACAAAAATAGAAAATAAAAGAATAAATAATATTGTCTTATGGGACTTCAGGAGAGGCAGAAGATAAAAAATAAAACACAGGTAGAAGCAGCAACGTAAAAACAGGGCTGCGGAGGTTACCTGAGTAGAGAAACAGAAAAGTTACAGACCAGTTTTCCTTCACACCAAACACAACTGGAAACACTGGTGAGACATTACTGAATAACCAGACGAGCAGCAAACAACACAGAACGAATACGATGGACAGAATTATGAATGTTTTAAAATGAACAAATCAGCATCAATGGCTGGAGAGTAAGAAAAAAAATCTGCAGTGAGTCCAAAAAAAAAAAAAAAAAAGAAAAAAGATTGAAGACAAAAAGATGGAAGAGCGTCACAATAAACAGAATATCAAACCTGTGAGTAAGTAATGGAAAAATGAACTGAGATGAAGCAGCGGACTGGATGCAAGAAACTGAACGAAAATTAGAGAAATAATAAATGAAACACAAACACTGTTGCAAAAGGAAAAATGATGCATTCACATAAATGAAAATAAAGCACCAACACCCTGAAAGTGAGAGGGAGCTGTGAGGAGACGGTGAGTGAACGCGGCAGGGTGCAGGAGAGTGTTAGAGACTCACTGTTAGAAGACGTGGTCAGACATGAAGGTGAGAGCCTGACGCTTTAAAGGGATACCTTCATCTTCACACTAACACCAACTGCTTTTTCTTTTTTCCTCTGAATGATTCCTCCTCAGCCTCATTCCCATTCTGATTTCCCATCCCATCATTTTCACCAAATTCCTACAATTAAAATCTTAGTAAAACATCTCGAACCTAACTGAACCGCCAATCACATAATAATCAAAATGACCTGTAACCTCTTACTCTGTGTCTGCAAGACAGCCCTGACCTGACGGGTTAAAGTCAAGTGATATTCTGTATTTTATTTAGTGTCAACAAACCCAATGTGCAGACTCATAACAACAACCAAGTGATCGACTAACATGTCTGTATCTAAAGACAGTGTGAGATATCTTATTCCTCGGTGCCGTCGGGCTCAGCTGTCGTCATGAACTATTAAAAACGCATCAGTGAGACACACTGTTGCTCTGGATGACATGTTCCTTCATTATCATGAACACACACGTAGTTTATTCCTACAAACACTGTCCTGATGCTGGAAATACTCACAACAGCACCAAATGTGGATTAATCCGCCGGTGAAGATAGTCCCTGTTTCATTACGTTTGTTTAAAAGCTACAGTGACCAGCTGCTGTAGGAAACTATTAAACTAAATGAAACTTTACATTTGTGAGGTATTTTTAAAGATTTGTATTTTCAGTTGGAAACACTGTTGGTTTTGGTCTTTTCATGGAATTTGTTGACAATAAGAAAAATAAATGATAACTTCAGCTTTATAATTTGAGCTCTTTGGTCTTGGCTCCTTCAGACTGCACATTTTACTTTCTCTGATGACTTCAGCAAAGATCTCTAAGATCTACCAAAATAAAAGTTTCTCTTCAAAACTGCATAGGAGAGAATTTCTAATTACCACTGTAAGAAAACAAAAGCTGCTGCTGTTGCATCACAACAACCACTTAATTTGTCCCTGAAACCTCTCAGCTCAGCCACCCACAGGCAGCAACCATTACATAAACACTGCAACACTAACAAAGCCAGAGAGCTTTTCCTGTAGAAGCCTGAGGACTAATGTTTATTTGGAGATGAAAAATGTCAGTAGGCATTAAGGAGAGTGAGGTATCCCTTTAAGCCGGAGGGTCTGTGGTTGGTGGGAGCCCACCCCTTTAAAGAGCACAGTTCAGAGTCAGCTGCAGGAGAGCAGAAGCAGGCGAGCGAACAGGCAGACTGACTGACAGGCGGACAAATGGACAGACAGCCATGCTTTAGTTAGAGCTGCTTGAACCAGAGGACGGAGACAGACCATCATGATGATGAAGATGATGCTCAGTTTAGAAGAGAAGTGCAGGAGGTGAGGAGCGTGTCCTGCTGATCAGAATTCAGGGTTCAACTCTAACAGCCTGGTTATGTAACACAAGTCTACACCAAGATGCACTTAACTCTAAAAACTAAACTTTCCATAACTAATCCCACATGACCATAAACTGATCCTTCGCTCTCTTTTTTAATGTTTTTATAAAAGGATGAAAACTTAAGTAGTAATTTACTACATGGTTCATCATTAGCTTTCACCTGCACAACACCTTTCTTCCTGCGGCCGAGAAATAAGAGAAACAATACACTGTTACATGTGTGTTCATCCAAACAGCACAGAGTGAAGGCTGGCACAGTCTCTGTACTGTATCCTAAAGTTTTAAATTTCCCACCCAAACCGATGACCCTGAATTCATCAAAGAGCAGGACAATGTTTTCACCTCAGTCAGCTTCCCTTCCACAAACAGTGGACAGATGATGGACAGATGGAGGCAGCAGAGACAGATAAAGAGACAGACTGATGTCATGTCGGTGTGTACCTTTCTACCACAACTGGCCGAAACACCAGTAGAGCAGAGCCAGGACAAGGCCCATGAATATGGCTTGGACAGGCTGCAATATGGATGGCTAGAGGGAGGGAGGGGAGAGGAGAGGGATAAGAAGAAATCAGCCGGCAAATCAACCAAAACCAACATGGAAGATGGAGCAGCTACAGCGAGGGGGAGGGAGGGGGGAGACAGAGAGAGAGCGAGAGACAGAGATAGAGAGAGTAAGAGACAGAGAGAGAGAGAGAGAGGGGATTTGTACAAAGACAGGTTTTATCCAGTCAGCCGTTTCTACCAAGCAACACCGCCGTTTCTACATTCAGCCACATTCACAAAAAAAATTTAAAAAACCACAGAAGAAGAACAGCGTTCCGTCACCAGGCTCTTTTTTTAACAGCAACACCTTCCTGTAGGATTTCAGCTCATTAACTTTCTGCACCAGGACGTCTCGTTAGCACTCAAAAGCTGATCTGTATCAGCTGCTGCTGACAGCGCTAACAGTCCACTGGCGTTTAAAGGCCAGTGCCAAATTATGTGTTAAAAATATGTGGTGAAAGTTCTGCAGCCTTTCAGCACAGTAGAGTCTCTGCTTTAGCTTTTATAGTTCTCTACTGAAGTTTCTATTAATGTCAGTGTCATGCTTGTCTGGTAACTGGTCTCTAAATAACAATTTTAATGATCAACTGTGTTATTAAAGTGATTAGAGGCTAGATTCAAGTTATATCTTTTGTAAACAAAATAGTTTGACATTTGTTTTTTTAAATAAAAACTTTTCTTCATTCACAAAAACTATTCAAAAAAGCAGCAATAAAGCATTTGAAAAGATTTGGATTCTGTAAGCAGATTCAGAGCTGGATTGAGACTTGATAAAGTGCTACTGAACCACATCCCCAACACAGCAGGTATCACAAAATGCTGGATCCAGGTTCACAGAAGGAAAGCTAAAACACTGCTGGCTGTAAACTGGAGTGCTAACGCATGACACATTGTACCTGGTGGAGATAAATAATGCACATGAGGGATGATTCTGACTCATTACAACTTGGGACTTACTTTCATAGTTTGATCCGTCATTTCTATCAGTAAAATCAAATAGTACCAAAGTAATTGCTGAGATTTGGGAACATGAAGACATCACTACAACAAAGTCTGACGGGAGAGACATTCACTCCCGACGTCAGCACCTTCTGGCTGCTGCACCCCGACACGTTGGCCTCCCCGTGTGAGCTATACGACGCCTATAGCTGCACTATGTGATGACACCGACACGTGTTGCACTTCAGATAATCAGGCTGCGAACAAACCAACAATCCAAACTACTTAATGTGGGGTTTAAAATGAAAGTTAATGCACCTGAATCATAGTAAAGAAAAACTGTAGAGTTTGTGAGTCACAGTTGAAGCAGGAATTCGGTCTGTAAGCCGTGATGAATGTTTACAATGAGCAGTTTGGTCATTGATTTACTGTCGACCTTTATTTTCTTTTCGACACAAGTTTCTCTAACCTTAAGGTTTGTTTCCAACTTGTCTGATTGTGTCACTGCTCATGTTTAATGACCTGCTCTTTTCAGGGATGTCACCTTGTTCCCAAATACCAGCTATCAACTCGGTCAACACAATGTTATTCATCACAATTCAAGATCATTTATTTGTCCCTCAAAGGGCAATTCGAAGCAGCGAGCACTGATAATTTAAGACAGTAATCATAGACAAAGCAATGAAAGTACAACCACAGTTGTAATAATCAGGAATTATCCTTTAGAAAGTTCAGTTAAAACAAAGTTTGTTGATCTAGTCCTGTGAATTTAGATCAGGACTTTTATTCTGAAAAGCTCTGTGGAAACAAAAACCTGAGGAACAAGACAAACATCTGCCGTCACATCAACAGAAGTCTGAGGAAGAGGAAGAACTAAAGACAGGTAGAAGAAAGAGGAGAGAGGGAGAAGAGGAAGAGGGGTAAGAGAGGAGGAGGAGGCTGCTCTGCCTCGCTGTTGTCATCTGATTTTTTGATTCTTTCCTGTAGTTTTCACGGTGGCAGAGACAAACTAACAGCTGTTATTTATCAGCTCAGGATCAAAAGGCAGCAGAGAAAATAGTGTGATATGATGTGACCTTAGCTGGAAGAGCCGGGAGGATCCATTTCTTTATTTAACTGCTTCAATCTGCTTCAATCACACCTGAAATTTTATTCTTGCTACTTTGTTAATGATTATTCTGTTGTTATTCATAACAGACCCTGTTTACATACTGTATTTACTCAATTAGCTTTCACCTCCAGCACACAGTTTGTTACCAATCCTCTTTGTTAGTCATCGGGACTGAAGGTCTGATTACAGATTCATTTGGGAATCCAAACAACACTGGCTGTGAGATGTGTTTCTGTCTAGAGTTAGTAAGTAAGCAGTGAGGAGGGAAGCTGTGAACCCGACGTTCTGGGTGAGTTACGGCTAGCGAGTCCAAGACACCAGATCTGATGTTTCTCCTGTGTTCATCTTAAAAAAAAAAAAAAAACAACCGAACAAAAAACAAAAACAAACAAAAAACACAAAACTGTGGAAAAAAACATCAAGAAAACAAAAACATCTGGATTAAAGCTGAACAAACACAAAAGTTTACAACACAGATAGTCCATCATAGTCTTTGGTCTTAAAAGGTGTGTGTGTGTGTGTGTGTGTGTATAGGTGTGTATGTGTATGTGCGTGTGTGTATGTGTGTGTGTGTATATGTGTGTGTGTGTGTGTGTGTGTGTGTGTGTGTGTAGTGTGTGTGTGTGTGTATGTGTGTGTGTATAGGTGTGTGTATGTGTGTGTATGTGTGTGTGTGTGTGTATGTGTGTATAGGTATGTATGTGTATGTGCGTGTGTGTATGTGTGTGCGTGTATGTCTGTGTGTGCGTGTGTGTGTGTATAGGTGTGTGTATGTGTGTGTGTATAGGTGTGTGTATAGGTGTGTGTATGTGTGTGTGTGTGTGTGTGTGTATGTGTGTGTGTGTGTGTGTGTGTGTGCGTGTGTGTGTGTGTGTGTGCGTGTGTGTATGTGTGTGCGTGTATGTCTGTGTGTGCGTGTGTGTGTGTGTGTGTGTGTGTGTATAGGTGTGTGTATGTGTGTGTGTATAGGTGTGTGTATAGGTGTGTGTATAGGTGTGTGTATGTGTGTGTGTGTGTGTGTGTGTGTATAGGTTTGTGTATAGGTGTGTGTATGTGTGTGTAGGTGTGTGTAGGTGTGTGTGTGTATGTGTGTGTATGTGTGTGTAGGTGTGTGTGTGTGTGTGTGTGTGTGTGTGTGTGTGTGTGTGTGTGTGTGTGTGTGTGTACTCACAGAGCTGGTCTTGTCCTGCAGCAGCTTCAGGCTGCTCCTACACTGCTCCAGCTCCTGGTGGATGTTCCGCTTCTCCTGCTCTGTTCGCTCGTAGCGCTGACGGAGGTCCAGCAGCTGCGACTGTGTGTCTTCATACTGCACATACGAGTATCTATAAGTTGTCAGATCACCAATATGTGTGAAGAACTGACTACACAACTTCAAGGGATTGTGTACCTCTCTCTGCAGTGTGTGTGTGCGGGCCTGGGCCTGGTCCAGCTGGCTCTTCAGCCTGCTTGCGTCCTGCAGGTGTTGGTTCTCCAGAGAACCCAGTTTGTCCTGCAGAACCTCCTCCCTCTTCTCCAGAGACTCCAGACTGCTGCTGAGGACCAGGCTCTGCTCCCTGGTGCTGCGCACAAACATGCAACACAAACATAACCAGTCCATAACTGACAAAATACATCAGCATGTCACGAACATGTTCATCAGTCTCTGCCAGAGTTCACACAATCAGGTTACATTACATTCCTTCCCACAGCATGATCTGAAGCACTAAGGTGACCTTTCAGACTGGATTCAGGGCAAAGTTACAAAGATGTAAATCCTGAGATCCTGAGAGATTCCTCACTTGTGTATACTCTACATAATTGGAATATTAACTTAACCACAATTTTTCACATAACGTAAACGCATGAGGACACAGAGAGGACGTCAGGTTACTAAGATCAGAGTGTTTATTGTTTTTCCTGCTCGAACTCCAGCTGTTCCTTCTCACTGACCTCATCTGTCTTAAACATTTACTGTGATCTGGGATATTATGTATTGACTGGATGGACCTCAATTGTTGACAGCAAAGATTTTGATCTGATGGGACATTTGGCTGGACCGGAGGAAGCCTCCCCTCTGTGACTGACCTCTTTCTGATACAGCTCAAAATATGATTATCTGCTTACGGAGGCGCATGTGTGTCTGAATCAAGTAACACTGCAGCGTGTTTGTGTTGGGGAACAGTTGGAAGAAAAATGCCCTCTGCTCTCTTCTGCCGTTTGTTTTGAGCTGCTGCAAATATTTTCACTAAACTGGGACACTGTTGAATTTGGCTTCAACTTCAATTGAGTATTTAAAGATGTTTAGAAAACAAATACTGGTCGTAGTGCATGTCAGCAGTGACGGGACAGCGAGCTGGAGCAGACAGGTCCTCTGACATCTGCAGTTTTACTGGTGTATTTCATTACAAATAATCACAAACGTGCTGCCGATGGCACCTACAGTTTATTGGAAACTAGTGAAAAAGCAGCTGAAGCTCAGATAAAACCTGCTGAGCTCTCAGCTCCGACGAGAACATGTAGTGATGTTTTCTCTCCATGGAGATCAGACAGAGCACAGAGCTGCAGCCTGTTAACCTGCTGACTGCTCGGTCTGGCTCTGTCAGCTGTCAGTCATCTGCTGTCTCCTCGTCCTGCTCTGGCTGAATCAGCTGGACGCCATGTTTCCTCCTGGCAGTCTCATCATCAGTCCATCCTTTAATGCCTTCTCCAAACTCTGAACTGCGTCAGGCTCTGAGGACTTGGCGGCGCTCCTGTTAGCTGTCCTGAGCCAGAATTCATCAACTCCATCACGGCTGTCACAAAGACTTTTAGGTTCAGTTTTAATGTCCACCCTTGAGTTTGACACGCATTCCTGATATGTTCTGGGTTGAACCACAGCTTTACATTCAGTTAAGAGTTTGGGGACTTTTCGATGTTGAGTTGTAGTTTTAGGTGTTGCATACTATATTCAGTTATTATTATCGACTATAAATCATTTATTTATTAAAGGAACTAAAGAAATTCTTTGAAGTGTTTACAAATCTCTAATTCTGTCAGGAGCTAAACTTTTAGTTTTGAGTTTTTTAGTTCTTTAAAATCAGCATCTGCAGTACAGAGTGGTCTGGTCTTACTGCACTGTGTGTGTGTGTGTGTGTGTGTGTGTGTGTGTGTGTGTGTGTGTGTGTGTGTGTGTGTACCTGCTCAGCTCAGTCTCCAGGCGGTGCAGTTTTTCCATAAGAGCTTTCCGTTCACCTCTCAGGCCGTCACAGTCCTGCTGCAAACATACACACCGCTGCTGCAATGCAACACACTCCACTGAGGGAGGGAGGGAGAGCGAGAGAGAGAGAGGGAGGCAGAGAGAGGTACGGTCATAATTAGTACCCACTTCATTCATAAACACAAACATATAGACTGTCATTGGCACAGGTACACACACACACGTGCACACACGTGCGCGCGCACACACACACACACACACACACACACACACACACACACACACACACACACACACACACACACACACACACTCTGCTCACCCTGCAGCTGGTTGGCGGTGTTCTGCTGCTGTTGCTGCTGTGTGAAGGCCTCCTGCAGCCGACTGATCTCCTCCTCGTACTTGGAAGCTGTATTCCTCCAGTGCTCCAGCTCAGAGCGCACGCTGCCCAGGTCGGCCTGCAGGGCGGCGATCTCGCGCTCCCGCTCTGCCGTTGCTGCCTCCATGGCGTGCCGCAGGACGAGAATCTGAAAGCAGAAACAGTCCATGGGAAGGTCAGTGATGTGATATATGACTGGGGTTTATATTGCAATAATTGAGGAGTCAGGAGGAGTCAGAGGGGAGGTGGATGGAATTGGAGGGGAGTCACGGGGGAGTCAGGCGGGGTCAGTGAGGATGCCTGGTTGGGCTGAGACAGAGGAATAAAAGGGGGTCACAAGCGGAGTCAGAGGGGAGTCGGCTTGAGTCAGAGGGGAATCCGAAAAGAGGGGGAGTTAAAGTTGTATGCAGGTGTGGTAGTGAGGTGCAGTGGTACCTCCTCCTGGGCGGAGTAGAGCTCCTCTCTGGTGGTGCAGATGGTGCTCTCCCTCTGCTCCCTCAGTGCCTCCATGTCAGCCTGCAGCTTCCCGAGCTGAGCTAAACACACACACAAAAGCAAAGGGGAAGTGAGGAGGGAACAAGGCAGATCATGATGCATACAAGTGTACAGTATCTTATTGTTCTGTGTGTGTGTGTGTGTGTGTGTGTGTGTGTGTACTAACTCTGCAGGTACTGGATCTGTTTGGTTGACTCCTCAGTCAGTTGAGAGTTACTCCTCCTCTCCTCCTCCAGCAGAGCTACAGGGACACAGAGAGTCAGAGTCACCATCTCCCCCTCACTGATCTGTCATGATGTAATGCGACTTACAATGGGATTCATTTTTGAATTTGAGAAATCAAGAAACTATAATGTCAAAAATAATAGTCTCTCTCTCTGCTTTGTTATGAAACTTTTTACAGTCCACATTTCTATTTTCAGAACTTCAAGTGAAATGGGAGGAAATTTAGGAATTTGTTGACGCTAACTGGAACTATGATCTAGTCACAGCTCCCAGAGTGGGATTATTTTTATAATGTTAGTTACCTTGGAGCTCCAGACATTTCTGCTTGCCGGTGTTGGCTAATTCCTGGGCCTCCAGAAGCTCTCTGTGGAGATGGTGGATGACCTGCTCCGTGTCTCCAGGCTCTAGACCGGCCCGATGCAACTCAGCTACACACACCACACACAGTAATTTTACTCTCTTAAAACTCTTAAAACATGTAATGGACATGTCATACACTATAAATTAAAAATAAACTCAAAGAATGAAGCCATTAAAAGGACCTGAAGGCACCAAAGTAACTGAACAGCTCCCCCCACTGGCTCACAGCCCTGGTTTATGGCTTTATGGTCTGTTATACAAAGCACAGATGAGCTGCCATGGTTACCTTTGAGCAGAGCTACTCTGTTCTGTGGTTCATTCAGCTCCTGGTCATCCATGTTGCCATCTGAAACACACACACACACACACACACACACACACACACACACACACACACACACACACACACACACACACACACACACACACACACAAAGGACTTTATGAAACAACTGATGATTTCTGTACTTTTCTAAATAAAGTCTTAGTGTGTGATTTAGTTCTCAGCAGATTATTTGAAAGTTTTCCATGATGAATTTATTACAGAGTAGAAGCTCTATGTGTAGCAGATGCAAAATGATGAAATTTATCAAACACCTAGGACTTACATACTCAACTTGTATTATACTATATACTCAATATAATTTGATAATAATAAATAAATAATTCAATATAAAAATCTGATACACATGACCCTGTGTGCGTTTTACTGACCTGATGTGTCGTCACTGCTGCGATCTTTGCTAGGACTCAGAGTGTCTGACATGTCTGACTCTTTGGCATCCATCTGATTCCCTGTGGACAGACACACAAACACACAGAGAGAGGGAGGGAGGGGGTTAGTCACGAGGGGAGTGCATAGGTGGGACAAACCATTTACAAGTTTATAGTAACAACTAATAAAAATATTGCAGCAAACAAAATTAAGGAAGAAGAATTAAAAAAAAAAAAAAAAAAAAAAAAAACCAGACCAATATACACAAACGTACATGTGCTTATATGACCACACACACTTGTGTGAAGTGCACTGACTGGAGTGTTTGTAGTGCACGAGGCACAGCAGGGTTCAGGTGGTGAAACAGAAACAACAGCAGCAGCAGTTTGGAGCAGCTTTATGTGACTGAGTGTGTGAATTTTTGAATCTCTCTGGATTCAAACTGAGCTTTAGACCTTTGGGAGTGAGGACATGTTGTCTGTTCCTCTCTTCTTTAAAAGACTGTTTGAAGCTTTAGACTTGACTTTGGGGTTGAAGTTAGAAACAAGGGGTTAGACAGGTGGTTGTTCCTCAGAAGTAAACAAATATAAAAGTTTGTGCATGTTCAGAGAAAGTGTATTTCAGCAGGATGTGGAAGCCCTCACACACGGCTGCTGCTGCTGGTGCTGGTGTGCCTGAGCATTGTGTTTGTGTCCACAGAGGATCCAAAGGATGACAAACAGTCAAACCTCTCACAACAGCAAAGACAAGGTCAGAGGTCAGAGGTCACTACAGAAGGATTCCTCCATGTCAGCAGTTTTGCCCTTTGTGATTATTTCTTCACAAAAAGAAAAGTCATTGTACTGTCCCCAATAGACTGAAAATGAAAACGATTCTAAATGTATTAATGAGGAGGAGGATTTAATTACCATCACAGGAATTAAACAAGAACTGGCACAAAATACAGTTGTTGGTTGGTCATTTTATAACAAAGATTATGCAGATGACAACATGTTCACTGTTTGTTTTAGAAAGCATGTTGGCAAACTTAAGTTCAGCACTGATCCACAATAAACACACCACACTCACACACGGTATCAGTAATCATTGGTCTATATTTAGCAGCCGAGCCGAGGACAGTATAAAGATGTATTTATACTGTGTTAACGGGGAGGCTATGCCTTGCAACCCACTTAGTGTTGCGGTGATGATACCAAAACCTCTTGTATCAAGTATAAATCCTGCTTAGGTCTGTGAGTGAGTGAGTGAGTGTGTGTGTGTGTGTGTGTGTGTGTGTGTGTGTGTGTGTGTGTGTGTGTGTGTGTGTGTGTGTGTGTGCGCTACCTTTGAGTCGATCAGGACTGGCCAGGATGTCGTCTTCGGCCGTCTGGTTGTTCTGTAGGTGGGCGTCCATCACTTCTACAAAACAAACACAAGCACACAGAAACATGAGGTCTAAATTTTCAGTTCACACTTGTTAGTGATGCTAGAATATAATTCAGTTTAATGTGATAGCACAACTTTTTATCTTTAAGTTAGTTCATCGATCGACTCAGACAACAGAAGAGAACTACTGGTGAGAATTTTTTCCTTGAAGCTTCGATGAGCTCTTACCATCAAAGTTGGCCAGTTTGTGGATTGAAGAACTTACAGTCTCCTTCAGCTGTTTGACGGCTGCAGGGAGAGAAAAAGGAAATCCAGGGGAAACCAGTGAATAAAACCAGTTTAAATTTGTTGGAAAATACAGAGTTTGAACTTGAATCGATTCAGATCTGTCCCAAACTCTGCAAATGTCCTGTAGGCCAACTTTACACCGTTTCAATACAAGCAGCAGTCACACAGGCATTTACACTGACTCAGGGCGAGTTATCAGCTGGATTAGTGGCTGGTTAATAACAGATGTTAAGTGTAGAAACTCACCGAACTAATGTTTCACTTCAACTACTGAAGTCATGCTCAATTCTCTTTTAGCCAATGCACATTAAAAGAATCAGTGACAAGTTAGCTGGGATAGTTTTGTGTTGGTTGTCTTGTTTATCACATAAAAAGAATGACTGCTGGTGCTACATGAAAGTGTATGTACATCTACTGTGATTATAAGTGCACATACAATAAACCAGTTGTTTATACAGGTATGTTCTAACCTGAGACCTGAACGTTCCTCTGCCCTGCAGGGACAACAGTCTAAGACATGTTTAATAGAGACTGATCCAGATTAAAGTCTGACGTACACAAGCCGTCATCCCTTCAGTTCTACACCCCACTACATCTTGAAATAAAGTCATTAAAATGCCACTGAAAAAGAACATATCTGTTTAACAGAATTTAGCTGAGTTACAGTACATCAGATGCCTGGATGTTTTCATCTGCTGGGCTGTGCTGCCACCAGCCGCTCTGACAAACCCTCCACTCACTGAATGCAGATTCTTCTCTGTGAATCCTCCTGATCCATCTAAAGCCAAACGCACTGCACTTAACTTTTTATGAGATTTAAACTTTTGCTTCACTGTTTACACCGTCAGTCATTCTGCATTCAGTCACAACACACAAACGAAACACTGGATTGGTCTTGAACAATATTCCCTTTTAAAATTGGAACTACCAATGAAGGTAGATGGAGGACTTCTGCATCGTCTACTACAGACAGCCACAACAGCAGCGAGTTGTTGCAACTAACTGGTATCTTCATAACCAATTCATCTGCAGATTATTTTCTCCATTGATCTTTTATAAAAATGCTCATCACGATTTTTCAAAGACCAAGTTGAGTTCATGTAATGTCTCAAAAACCAAAGATCTTCGGTTTTCTATGATGTTAAAGAACAGCAGCAAAGTCTCACCAGAGAATATTTGACATTCTACTTGAAAAATTGCTCAAATGATCAATTTTCAAAATCATTTCTGATTCATTTTCAGTTAATTATTAATTAATTGACTAATGTTAACTACAAACACCACTTCTATGTATCTGACAACTGATAGCAAATGTCACTGCAGCCAACAAAAAAAAGGAAAAGAAGCAACAGTTCAATATCAGCTGCTGATTGGTGGTATCAGAAATATAGGCAGTCAAGGGAAGTTTCCACAGACAAGATACTTGAGCTGCTTCAGGTGTGATCATGTGGAAGGGATTTAAATTGAAAAGCCGCTAAACAAATTCTCTCTTAGCAACCAGAGGCAAAGACAGAACCAAAAGAGAAGGGTGACAACAGAAACACAAAAAGAGAGAAATGATGAAGTTAGTAAACTAATCCAGTGAAAAGCATGCAGAGAAAAAAAAGAGTCAAAGATTTGCTAAAGAAGAAGAAAAGAGGAGCATGTGAGTGATTCTTGAAAAGCTGAGAGGAAACCAGTCGGCCAAAGGAACCAAGCACCACACGCGCACACACACACACGCACACACACACGCGCGCACACACACACACACACACAACTGAAACAACCCAAACAAAAGTAAAACTTGTCACTACCAGACAAGAAATTCACTGACTTCACGTGGTTGAGCAACAAACATACATGCCTCAAGAAAGACAGTTGAACCAGGAGAGACAGCATTATAAAAGAAATCAAACATAGAAGTACATGCTGTTCATGTTCCACACACACACACACACACACACACACACACACACACACACACTTTGCTCTATCAAGAAACGTCTTTTCTTAAACAGTGTCCTGGTTACTCCTGATGATACAAACTTCAAGTTGTCAATGCAAACTGTTGACAGTGAGGTCTGTGGATTACACTGAATAATGGGGACATTGATTCTTCACCTATGTGACATCTGTACAACTCAAATCAAAGATGTCGGTTATACGTCACCTCTACAGTGTGCACAAACAAAGTGCACTGACAAAATTTTACCAACTTTACTTATAATGTGACAGAATAACAGCTGGAAAAATCTTCTTCAAAACATCAGGCCTGTCAACAATATCTTCTCCTGCCTGACTAGAACTAGTTCTGCCATGATGTCAAGATGGTTTCTTTGTGAAAAGCATCAAGAAACTTCACAAGCCATCAAGAGACTCAGTGTGGAACCAAATTCAGACTCAACAGCTACGCTAGCAGCTCTGTGACGCTGTATTTGGGCACAGCGGTGCTTTGAATGAAATGCTAACATCACCACGCTAACATGTTCAAAGTGTCGATGGTAACATGCTGATGTTCAGCAGGTACAATGTTCACCATCTAATGGTGGTGCTGAAGGAAAAGTCATGTGGATACAATCTCACAGATTTCCATCTCATAAATCCTACTGTTATTTATCATTTTATATTTCAGACTGGACCAAAGTGGTGGACTGACTGAAGACCAACACCACCATTGGTAAGTCCAAGTTAGAATGAGTAAGATAGATGAAATGTTATGAATAGGTAAAAATAAAATACTCATGTTCAAATCGAAATGATCAGACAAGTCTAAATTTTGACTGGGGTTTAACTTACCATCACATAATTTGGATTTACTATTTTTTTCTTAAACTTATTTTTATTTTCATCATTCCTACTTTTTCCCCGGCTTCGATGGTCCTCTGTAGATACTGTAAGTAATAAAGTGATTATAGACAGTATGTGTGTTTCTGTATGTGTGTATGAGTAGCCTCGTACAGCAGGAACGGACGTTTGTACTCACGCGGACACTCAATCAACTGTTGGATTCTAGTCGAGTCTCCTCCGCTGTTGTTTACATGACAGTTGTCTGATAGAAACACGGAGAACTGACGTTACTATGACGCCTATCAGAGTCGAGTTGGGTATTTATCTTAGATCTTATTGATTATCAATGCCAGATCTGACTGAATATTAGCTGAGGCAAACACATCACATCTTTATTTGGGGCAAATTGCGACTGTCAAGTGTCATTTTTTAAGATGATTTTTGGTAAAACAGATAAAATATATCATTACGCTCCATCACACCATGCATAATTTCCTCTGGTCTTATCATTAGATGATTTGGACATCAAGACTACAGGAAATGCTCATGGTAGATGGACTTCCTCCCCGCATGAGATTATTTTGTAAAATGCTTTCAGTGGTTCACTACTCACAAACACTCACTTTGTTCTGCTGTATTTGTTGATGCGTGTGCGCCCTGCTACGTGTATTTAAGAGAAGAAGTTCAAAATCGTACTTTCTGGAATTGATAAGCCATGTTTCTTAATGAGCACTCGGTTTGTTGCAAATTTAGAAAAGGTTCCAATCCAGAATCGGTTCTAAATACCCAACTCAGTATTAGAGAGTACGAGATAGAGAGAGCCGAAAACAGACAGCGAAGACGGAAACGACAGAGAAGGGACAGACAGATACAACCAGGCAGAAAGCATGACAGAACTACCGAGTTAGAGAGAGACTGATAGCTACACGGACAGATAGATGTTTGATAAACAAACGGACAGAGCAGAAAATCAGCCGTATGTGGCGGGTATTAGATAAGAAGTTTAACACAGATACCACAACACTGTAACAACAGACAGGATGTGGACAGCAGACAGACAGCTAAGGTTTTAATTTAAGTCTCTCAATAACTTCTCAGTCCAACAAAATGTGGAATTAAACAGCCCGACAGTTTAAACTGAACCACACTACAGCGTCATGAAAAATAATCCAACCATCTCATCATTTAAATCCTCAAGAGTTTCTGCATCAGCAGCAGATTCTCAACGCCACAAACTAAAACATGACAGCTTTTACAAATTATATTTTGTGAATGTTTGGAAATGTAAAATGATGAAGTATGCATGGCATCATACTGGCTGACTCATGCACACTAAACTATAACTGCTAAATATATTTTAAGTGTGAACTTAAAATAAGAATGAAATTTTAAGAGAAAATAAATATTTCTCTGGATGAAAAGTTAATTAAGCATTTTGCATAAACTCCACTTACAGAATCACTAGAAAAACATAACGTCTGGAATCTGTTCATAAGATCAGGTTAATTAAATCAATATTCTGTCTTTTATAAAATCTCATTGCATAGTTTAAATTTTTTAATATGATAAATATTGTCTATTAATTTTATGGCATTTTCATTTGCAATGTTTTTTTAACTTATCATTTATACTGTTTTATATATACGATTATTTTCTTTTATCCTGCAAAGCACTTTGCCAAACCTGTTATAGAACAGTGCTGTATATAAATCACACGGTTTATTATTATGATAATCAAACTAACTACCATCATTATCTTCATCTTCACCAACTGCACCATCATCGGTGTCTGTATCCTCCTCATCTTCGTCTTCCTCGTGGCTCTCGGGTGTCTGCTGGCTCTGTTTGTCCTCGACAGGCTCCTCTACTGGTCCGTGGGAGACAATGTTGACATCTGTCATGTGACCAGATCAGATTTATACGATTTTGTCGAAACTTTACGAGCCAGACACATGTTCAGAACAGAGTAAGAGTCCAAATGATGGCATGTTCCTTCACAAAGTGGCTACTGTGGCAAAGTGCGCAGTGAGACAGTCACCTCCAGCATTTCTATTCAGTGTTGTCATTCAATCACCAGAAGTCAATCAGTGACTAAAAGCTCTTTTTCCCCAGACCAAGAAAAACAAAGCAGTGGACAGTTTGGCAACCACAGAAACAACCCAGATTATCCAACAAGCCCCGTCCAGACCTGACAGTGTTCCTCCGTGTCCCTGAGACAACCTGTCTCTAAGACAAAGACACCCACGTGCTCAAAGTCTCGTACAGCCTGGCCCTAATCCAGGGGGACTGGGCTGGTGATTCACACCACAGTTGGAGCTGCAGGTCACGTGACACACTTTGGCTCAGAAATACTTTTCCTATACACAATCATTATAGAAGAAACTGCTTACAACAATAAATATTTATTTTCTGAGCAGCAGCATAAACACAGAAACAGTGAAATTTCTGTGTGTGTAAATAAAATTTGGGTCCTATAAAAATAAAAAATATCAAAAAGCCTAACAGCACAGTATTTTCAGCCAGAGAATGATTTTTATAAGCTACCGGGCCAAAAACATGCAAACCTGAGGAACTTTTTCAGTGTATGCACCCGGTACATCGTGTCCCGTCTGAACGAGACACCAGTTTACTGTGCGTGTCATCACACAGGATGAACGCCATTTTTCTTTAAATCACAGCTTGTGGTGCTCACTGTGAAAACAGTGAGTGAACAGGAAGATGACAACACCTGTGATGAATAATTGTACTTATGCACATTATGTAGTTTATCCAAATCATCCATTGCACTGCCACGGTCTCTTCCAATGCCCTGTACTTGTGAACACTATGCACATTTAAACATACATTTTATTGAATCAGTGATTGCTGCTCTACTCTAATCTCTTAACATTTTTGGTCATCTTCCTTTGACTGTAAATTCACTTAAACACATGAAAGCTTGACCTCTATATTGGCATGGACAATATTTTCGATCAACATATCTTGAAATCTTGGTCACAATTTGTTGATATAATTTGCGGGTTCCTTCTCAAAAATATTTTCTTATGCTACATGTTGATGGTGAATATTGGATGATTTATTGCTATTCAGCCTGAAGGAGTGAGTACTGGCGGGCTCTAGAATATATTTGTTTATGTGTATTTGTATATGACCATAGGTTCTTATGTATGCTATCAATTTTCAGTGGCATATATATATTTTTTTTTCTATCTTCTTTAATTTTTTATTGTACTGACACTGACTCCAAAACAAATTCTTATACGTATGTGAATAAAGTTTGTTATTCTATTTCTGAAGTAAAGCAGTTTCCTGACATCTGAACACTTTTATTAAGGTGGACTGATCGTTTATCTTGCTAACAGTAGCACACCTGCTGTGAGAATCAGCTGTCAGTCCGATGGTGCTGCGGTGACAGCTGATTGTTTCTGAATGATTTAATGTCTCTCATGGATTCTGCAATCAGAAAAGTATCTAAACTAAACCTAAATCAACATCACATGTCCCCTGAAGGACACCTGAGGGCTGAACATCGAGCTACCATGAACAAGACCGAAACAGAAGAAGAAGAAGAGCCAGATTTCCAATGTGACAGACAGAGAGACAGATGAACAAAGAGAGCGAAGAGCAGCAAGCAACACGAAGTTATGTGGACATCATGCAGGAAGTTGTCATGCATCATTAGTGGAGGATGAGGATGTGAAGTTAGTGGCCACAGAGATAAAAACAGCGACGAAGAGGACGAGTGTCCCCGAAGAGACCAGAGACGTGAGGACTCACCCAGACTGTTGTTCTCTTTAATGCTTTTCTCTTGTAGCTGTTCTAACCGCACTGTAAACAACAACAACAACAACAGCAGAGAGAAGCGTTGACTGACAGGAAGTCCCAGCCGAACCTCCTGATTGGTCAGAGGTGTGTTCTGATCCGGCGAATGGTTGCTACGGTAAATCATGTGTTGACCAGGGAGTTAAAGTGATTGGCTTACAGGGTGCAGGTATGTTAGCGTGTTAAACGTTAGGACAGGACTTTGTGGATGTATGTCCACCTTTGTGAGGACTAATTTGAATTTCACACCTCGGGAGTGAGGACATTTTAGCTGCTCTGCACTTTCAGACAAATCTTCAAAGGCCTGTTTGACGGTTCAGACTTAGTTTTAAGGTTAATTACGTTTACATTTGGCTTTTCCTTGTGCTGGCTGAGGTTAGAGTTAGGGGCTAAGAATGCATTATGTCAATGAGGGTCCTCACAAAGAAGAAGTACCAACACCAAGTATGCTCTGTGTGTGTGTGTGTGTAGTGTGTGTAGTGTGTGTGTGTGTGTGTGTGTGTGTGTGTGTGTGTGTGTGTGTGTGTGTACCCTGCAAAGCGGCGAGCCTCTCGTTGCTGAAGTCGTTGTCGGCCTGCAGAGCCTCGATGCGAGCCTGGAGAACCTGCTCCTTCTCCTCCATTTCCTCGATCCGCAGCTCCAACTCCCTCTTCTCCGTCGCCCCCCGCTGGGTCAGCTCCTCCTGCCGGCCCTCCGCCGCCTGGAGGAGGAGGACGGGGGGAGAGGAGGACAGTGAGAAAGGGAAGGAAGGAGGCAGGGGACAGAGGAGGAAGATACCAAGACGGGGAAGAAAGGGCAAAGGAGGGTAATTTACTGTTCATAAATGATACTGGTCAAATATAAGATTAAGATTTAGAGTCCCACCGGTCACAATAAACTGATACAGAATCATCAGACTATTAAATCAGATTATGGATTCTCAGGAGGTGAGGGTAATATCACACCAAGATTCTGATGTAATACACCCAGCTAGTGCGTTTTAGGGCCTGTGTACCTTTGTTGTCTGGTTGCAAGACCAATTTTAGAGAGACTGAATTCAAGTTAAATCTAATCTGAATAATTTCCTCTCTGTGTGTCTGGGGCCTCGCTGCAGATACCTTGATTTTGTCTGTGAGCTCCTTGATCTCGTTGACAGCGGCGTTGTACTTGTTGGCGAGTTCCCTCAGCTCCTCCTGGCCCCTCTCAGACATTTCCTTCAGGTGGGTGCACTCATCCTCCGTGTTACTGAGCGAGCGCTGCAGGACAGTGGAAATAAAAATCTTTTAGTTTCGCTTCTCGCCTCAAAATTACAAATGGCCATTATAACAGACACTCCGTGATACATATACTACGTATACATGTGTCCTACCTCCACCTCCGACAGCTTCCTGACCACCTCGATCTTCTCCTGCAGGACTCTCCTCAGAGACTCCTTGGCTGTCGTCTCGTAGTTGTGTTTGTCCTCCTGGAGAGCCAAGAGCTCCTTACGGATCCCTTCCTCCGTCTGGGACTGTGAGAGTAGAGAGGAGGATTTCATCCATTTATTACTGTAGAATCTGTCATTTCAATCATGATATATTCTGACAGCGCTGCAAGAGTGTGTGTGTGTGTGTGTGTGTGTGTGTGTATGTGTTACCTTAGAGTAAGCCTGTAGCTGACTGCCCATCACTTCCAGTCTGGAGAGAAGACGGTCCTCATCAATCAGAGCCTGGTGGAGACAAACACTCATTTTACAACAGTGTTGGGCACATGTGTTCATATCACAGGAGCTAAAAGGAAATGATGGGATTGTGAGACCAAATTACATTGTACATGTTGAAAATAACAGTAAATGATAGTTTTGCTGTGAGTCATGACGGAGTTGCACTCACCTAAAGGCAGATTTGTTTGCTCTTTATCAACAAAACCAAATTCCGAGTCATAATGACCAGAATATGATCATTTCTATATGACGTAATAACAGCAATACAGTATAGATTAGTGTAACACACTACAGTGCAGTGTATCTTTTAGAGGTTAGGATGTAGACTACCAATCAGCTTGGAAGGTGCATATGGAGGTCTCGACACAGGTGAAGAGTGAGAGCACAATACTGTCACAGAATGTTGCAGAGGTAAACAACAGTATCTTTATACAGGTAACTGTGGGATATGCATCATAATGTAAAACTGTGTAACAGATATCGTGTTGTCTGTGTGACTGAAGGAAAAAATGGTGCTGAAATGGCATGGCAATGGAAACTGATGTTGTATTTATTCAATGCAGAGAGTGTGTGAACCTTTTTAAAGACACAAACAGCAACATGTGCACATACAGACAGAGTGACCAAAGGCTAAACTGCCAGGTATGTCCTACCTGCCAGCTGCTCTCTGAGGCCTCCTGAGTGGTGGCTAACAGACGCTGCAGAGTGGCTAGCTTCTGCTCCAGCATCTGCTCTCTGTGTAAGGCCTCCTGGCAGAGAGAGACAGGGAGGGGATGGAGGGAGAGAGGTGAGAAATAAAACCAGGAGGAACAAAAGCAACAGGGTCATCAACAGCAAAATGAAAAAGATCTAAAGATTTGTTTTTAAAATGTCATGAACTAGTTATTTTATTTACATGTGAATTAGTAAAATATGATGCCTAATAAAAAAGCAACTTGTATAAACATATCATTGTTGTACTATTTGGGGTGTAGTTTCATAGAATGACCAGTAGGTGCCAGTGTGTTACCTGTAGATACTGGGAGAGCTGGAACAGTTCCTGAGAATACATACTGGGAGTGTTGGCTGCAACCTATAAAACACACACACCAACATACTGACATTTGTCTAGAGTTCATTCAGGCTTGTGTTTGAATTGAAGGTGGACAAACAGATGAAAAACCAGAGGTCAAAAGCATATGCTCTACACGTACACACACACACACACACACACACACACACACACACACATGTACACACACACACACACACAGGATGGGGAAACACAGTCTACACATCAGTGTAACATAAGCAAGGGAAGGGAAGAAATACAAACAAACTCAGCCAATCACTGTTTAAGACTTTTGATCAACAAATTAAAGTAGCACTGGGAATGAGCTCAGCTAAATTCTGAGGCCTCAAAAATGACAAACACTAACAGTAGTACCAGCGATCACATTGGTGGACCAGTGAGCTGTTGTACAGGACTATACAGCAATCATCTGTCCTGCATGTGTCCATCCTAAAGGAATAGTTCAACATTACTTCCAGCACATGGCTCCCCATAAAACTACAAACTAGGTTTTTTATTAGAGCTGCACTGATTAGACAATAAATCCATTAGCTGATCGAAAGAAAATTCATCGTTAACTATTTTCATGAATGATAAATCTTTTATTTTTTAATGTCATTTTTCCTCTTTCCTGGTCTGACATCATAGTCAAATGAATATCTTTGGGTTTTGGACTGCTGATTGGATAAAACAAGAAACTGTATATAACACCGAGTCCTGCGCAGGTCAAATTTTACAAACCTGCACCCACCCAAACCAACCCGTTACCCAAAATTATCTGAGGTCATCCGCCATTTTGTGTAATGTGCTGTCCCATTCAGATTTGCGAAGCACTTGCTCAGTCAGCTCCCATTTGTTGCCATCATTTGTTGGATGTAATGCAAAGTGACACAAATCATCTGCCCACATATCCAAAGTGAAAACCTGCAACTATCAGTCAGCTGCATCCTCAGCTCTGGACTGATGAAGGTTGTGTTGTAGCCATTCACAAAAAAATATATCTATACCATGGCGGATCATTTCAATCACTGGTTTAGATGTTCAAAAAAAAAAACCCCAAAAAACATTATTTTCATTTCTGTTTTCTCTTTGTTTTTTCATTTTCATGTTTATTTCACCTGCTGCCTCCATTAAGTTATTTAGTTTATTTAGTTAGAATTACCCTGACCTGCAAAAGGTTAGAGAGACCGATTCAAATATAATGTCACCTTGACTTCTAGGGTTGAAGGAGCTGCAACTGCACATTAAAAAAGCCTGATTGTAGTGAAAGCAGGTGTCTCATGAGCTATATGGCATCCACAATTTTAGTATTTTGGGCACCGACTCGAGCACACTGTGGTGAAACCAAAACCGAAGCCACTGGTACATGTAGTCTTGTCCAAAACCCACACATTCTGCCTGTGCAGTCAGGACATTTCCACCTTCAGTCAATGTGACAGCCTGGGTGTGTGCGTTTCTGAGTGTGTGACTCAGAATGTGTGCGTCTTCTGAGACCTGGGAGGTGTAAGGATCTTGCTTTAGGACACTTAATTATGTTAGAGAAGTGGCTCAAATCTAATCACAGCTCCTCCCTGACACACACGCACACACAGTTAGCTCCAGCCTACATTCCTCAGACAGGTTACACTGAGGCCCTGTTGTTCTCACTGTTGGAGGGAGAGACAGAAGAGGACAAGGCAGTGGAGGAAGCTAACATGAAGTATGGTACAGTATGGACTTTAACAATTACCCAGGCACTGTACTATATGTTATGAAATTATACAATTAAATATATTATGGCATTATAGGCTTTTACATAACAGGTTTCATTTAAAATACCACAGTATAATATGATACTGTGTGCTGTTTATTGGTATGTGTCAGTAGGGTGTTACAGTGAAGTCTTCCTTGTGTGAACTCAACAATGAAAGCCTGCAGCTTTTGGACTGTGTGAGACATTCAACAGTATAAAAATAAACTTCTAAGTGTTGTCTGATGGACAAGCTATGTAATGGTGACTGAAACCCAGCTGCAATTTGTAGTCTCTTGCTGACCAACATACACATACGATAAAGAAATATCTGCAGTAAGCTCATATCAGCAAATCTATTAGCTTGGCCGATTGTAACATCAAAGTTCATTCTTGACCTTTTAAAACAGTAGTATGACAAAACAACTTCAACTCAAGGTCCACTTACTAGCTTTTTCTGCAGATTTCAAGTGAATCACATAATCCTCATCAGTTGATTTAGCACATTAGCTGAGAGAAAACCCTTGAAGTGGACCCTGAAGTGGGACTGTTGTCATACTTGCTTAATGCCCAAAGTTTTAAATGTTTGTTTAACTGCGTCTTAGTCTTGTAAAGTCAGATTGCTGGTGTTTTATTATTGATGTCTGACCTTAATTGTTTTGTTTTTGTGGGTTTTTAATGCTGCGAGTGGTGAAGCCAAAAAGTGTTTTCCATATTGCGTAAACCAAAGTTTCTAACTTGCTTTCTCTGTATGAATTAACAGAGTTTCCTCAGCAAAAAGACAGTCACCGACTTTTAAAGCACTTCAAACTCACTAACTGAAGAACTGCAGACAACATTAGGATGAACACCACCAGAGTCTCGACCTGTGAACGTGATGCGTTGTCACCTAGTGAGACGTGTCAGCTGTGTGTTAATGGGTAGAACAGGCCAGTTACCTTTTTTATTCCTCTCATTCTAATGGATGAACTGGGTCAGGTCTAGATAAGATGTGTTGTATGGTGCAAAACAGTGCCTTTGATTTAGGTGTATAGTGTACAACAGTCACACCTAAGGCACTAAGAGTACACACATATACAGTAGAGACACGAGAGTCGGCTCTATTGTAAATGGAACCTCTGAATGAGATCCTACAGAAATCACAACCCGGTTGTCTGAGCTCTGAACAGAGAACAAGACAAATAGGCCAATAATTTCTGCCTTCGGTGAACAAACATTTAAATAGTGTTGGAGACATCCAAAGCGCTTCGAGTGAACGGTGAGAAAAAGACTTTGCCCCTGATCCACATGAAAGATTTCTGTAGTGCAGCAGCACAAACTGGCAGCAATCCCTGCATTCCTCTATCAGCTGACTACTCCACTATGTGTGTGTGTGATTGTGTGCGTCTGTGTGTGTGTAAAGACTACTTTTGTATGTGAAAATTGGCGCACACACACACACACACACACACACACACACACACAGCTCTGTCACTGAGAGGGAGGCCTACATAGAAATCTGAGACAGATGCAAAAACAACTTGCACATGGGACAAGACAACAAAACAACAACACACACATATTTCTGTTCTTACCTTGTCTACAGGTAGTGGTAACGGAGCCTGGATGACACTGAAAGAGGATGAGAGAGGGGAGAAAACATTTTGTCACCATGGAAACAGCAAGGAAGGAAGACACATGGAGTAACCACAGCGACAGGATGAAAAAAAAAAGAAAAGAAAAAAAAACCACGGTTCTTGAAGGTCTTGTGCCGCTCATTTTTCACCTCCTCGTTAATCAAAAACCTCATCGCAACAAAGTCGTGTGCACAACAGCTGACGTGAAATATCAAACCTCAACTCATACAGCGCTTTGATGACCTATAAAATCTTACACACACACACACACACACACACACACACACACACAGGAAGATCTTTTTAAAAACAGTTCAACTGCAGCCTCAAAAGTAATGTTTTTTGCTATTTTGTCCATCCCTTGTATAATTTCAAAAAAAGATGCTGTGGTGGACGCACACAGAGAGGAACCACTGACTGAACACGCTTCAGGCTGGAGGGTCAGTCCAGCAGGTAAACACTGCAGTGGCTGTCAAGTGTGTTAAATCAGTGTGTAGTGGTTTGTGGTGTAGAAGTGACTCAAGCCGAAGCACAGTCAGTGAATCATTGAGTAGGACAGGAATCCCTTCCTTAAAGCCCAATTAAAGTTAGTGAGGGATGTGACCGTTCACTCATGCGGAGCAGCTTGAGGTCAGTTTTCAGAGATGCAGAATGAGCCTGTAGTCAGCCATACAACGACAAGTCACACAGCACCTCCGTTTAGACTGCTCAGCTAATCACAACAACGTGCAGAAGTGTCAATGAGGGCCCAAGAGCACATCTGCAAACAGTCAGTGATATGAGCTGCTGCTGTCCTCACTGGAAGGTGTGGTGCAGAGCTCGTGTGGAGGCAAAATGTAGTGTAGGTCTACGACACTAACATGTGCGAGGCAGCAGGAACAGTGCCAGGAAATATGACAAACAAAAGACTGAGCTTAGCAAAGACCACGGTCAATTACCCTCACGCAGAGAAGGTGGTAAGAACGAGCTGATAATGTAGCTAGATGGTGATTTAAAAACCAGACTACACTGATTTAATATTCAAGAACAAATTAAAAAGAAAAAGATATGAATCCACATGTGAGTCTTATGTTCACACACAACTAAAGCACCACTAGATTCCAGCGGCATTGTGGGGAAAACTGGCCACCATCAGTTCCTGCCCTGCAGTAACATAACATCTGCCATTTTGTAGAGATACTGTATCTCAGAACGCCACAAGGTCACACAGGTTTGTCTGAGCGAGGGTGAAAATAATCCAGAATTTACCTGGAAACAGTCAGACTACAGGAATGAAGGTAAACTTGACTGTGGGCAAAGTGTAGCCTGACACTGTTAATGAATAACTACCAACAAGGAGAGGAGGGGACTCCAACAACTATGTGGAAGTAACACAACCGTCTCTCAGTAAGTTAATTGATTTGATTCTTGATGATTCAGTTACATCTGATAATAACAATGTTGTGTAAACTGCTTCTCAGAATTTATCCTGGGGACTTTCTTCTACATTCAACAAGTGAACAACACTGTTGTTTCCTGGAATATAAAAATAATCAATAATCAATGAATGAATGAACAAGAAAATGAATTGTTTATTGCAGCTCTAAACTTTTTTTAGTACAGTACACAGGCAAAACATGCCAATATTCAACTAAATGACCAGACAAGGTTGTTTAGGTTGTGCAATTAGACATTTCCCTCTCACTATATTCTACATGACTGCTACGACTGCAGTCTGAAACATATTTCTTCATGTATGCAAATACAAATAAACCAAAAGCATTACCATGAGTAAAAGAAAAGGATTCTCAGGTAAACTTTATTACTACATTACTTACCGATTTCCTCATTAATAAGGTCTTTACTCGCAAAGACATTCCTGAAGTTTTAATGATGCAACCAGATTTAGTAAATCGCGAGTGCAGCTGGCAGTTACTAAATACTTAGAGAAGATTTCTCACACACACACACACACACACACACACACACACACACACACACACTTACAAACAGCTGGTACAGCCCAATCCTGACTATAATCTCATGTAATGTTTCTTCTTGAGGGACAGAACAAGAGAGAAATCAGCTCGATTGAAGGTAAAGTCGAGCAAAAGGTAAAAATGCTTGCTAGTACTAAACAATGGCAGTTGTTATTAATCTGAAAAGGCAGAGGTGTCGACAGAATGAAGGCATGGGGTGGGAAGAGTACCTTCATTAGAGCTTTCTGTTTAGTACTTGAGGCCAAAGTGTAGGTGAGTGAATTGGATAAGATACTTTAAAAGGACGCACCATCCATTTAAAGAGACTTTAGCATCAACAGAGCAGGTTTCTGCTGCTGCTCCTTCAATGTGACAAACAACTTCATCCATCACAGTAAACGTCAGAGACTTAACGTTTGATCTTGATTTCACTGTGCCGAATTAAGTGTTTTCATATCAGAACTACATTACATTGAGCTCTGGTGCCTGTCCTCAGGAAATACTCCTATAATAATCCTCCAAAAATGTTATAAAAAAAATAACTTCACTGGCACAAGAGCTTTTATCTAGTTTTATCTAGTCTTCTTAATAAGTATCTGTGACAGCAATTATTTCCAACTACATTTCAAGTCTACTACATCAAGTTAAATAAATAAAGATTCTAACATCAGTATTCTTACCAAAGGGCTTATTACAAACTGCACAAACAGAGAGAAACTGGTTGTAATTCTGAAGTGCACACGTGAAGAACTTTCTGTCATCTGTTTTAGTGGCATTTCCATTTGTTTTTTCCAGGGCTCACTTTAAAATAATATATTTACATTGCATCCCAACAGTGAAGCACTTATTATATTTATTTTTCACCTTCTTTCTCATTGCTGGTGGTGGGACTAGCTGAGGAGGACTTCATCTTACTCCTCTAGGTCCAACAGTTTGTCTCTGCTACATCCATTAAGTCACAGCAGTCTGTCACGCTTTAATTTTCATCACCACAGCAAATCACTGTGAATAATGTTGTTTATTTATCACTCCTGCCAGCAGAAGTTCTGCCACCTAAACAGTATCATCACAGGAGCTGGCTAACTGCTCATCATTAGATTAGATTTTATTTATTTTGCCAGTTCATGAATCAAGCTTAACCTGTGGCACGGGGCTTCACGTAACTTGAACTTGTGAGACTTTTTCATTAAAAAAGGTCAACAGTGGGAGCTAAAGGTTTAAAACTCTACTCACAACACACCTGGTCCCGCCGCAGACCCATGTTGCCAGAAAGGTTTTGGTATGTGAGCGAATCAAAGAAAAAAGATGGAGCCAGACACAGGATGTGGTGAAACCTCCACAGCAGGTGTTTTCAGCAGATTCTGTCTACATGAAGTAATTCACTAATTTTCAGTCATCATCAAACACTGACTGCAGAGACCAGACAAGCTCTGCTCCAAAATAACATTTTAAAAAGGTGGAAAACATCCACAGCATAACATGACCTAAATTCACAGCTCTTCAACTATGGCGCACACACACACACACACACACACACACACACACACACACACACACACACACACACACACACACACACACACACACACACACACACACACACACACACACACACACACACACACACAGCAGCTGGTCCACAGGAATCAGTCATCCACATCAGATCTAGCTGAGTGTGTTTTGCATGCAGTCCAGCAGACACTGATGATGGAAAACACTGGCAGTAGTTTCCATCTGCGGCCTGCTCACATATTTTTACCACTAAATAGGTTTAACAATCACACCACAATTCAGACCTCAAACATTTCAAACTGTCCATACAGCTCGCATCAAACCTCAATGCTCGTTTGGCACTGACCAAAATATGTCTTTAGCACCAATTATCAAAAAACTGTCAAGTACCGAGCTGGCATCAAGTATCTCGTCAGAATTGTTCTCGTCCTCACTTTGATTCCTTTGATTGACAACTTTCTGATTTAAATGAAAATGTTGACAATTTTATACCATTTTACTTTGATAAAGCTGTTGTTCTCTTCTGCTTGTTTTAGACGACATTAAAACTGTTTTGTTTTTTTGTTTAAAAGAAAAAAACGAGTTTTGCAGTAAGAGATTCCCAAAAGTTTCATTATGGCACCAACACTAGAGCTGAAAGCATCGGATCAGTGGATCAACTTTCTATACATTAGCTGCTTTTCTCTGTTATTTCACTGTTGCATCGGTGTAAATTGAATATCTTTGGATGCTGATGTGTGATTGGCACTTTCCCCGTTTCCTGGAATGTTTTCAGTCTAAACAATTGAGTGATGAAGTGTAAAAACAAATCGACAAATAATGAAATCAATGATTGAAATTAAAAAACATTTGTTGTAGCTCAGTTTATACAAAAACTCAGGTACCGCAAAATATCAAAGGACACCTAGGCCTCAGTCCTGCAGGACAACTGGACCAGTTAATGAAGAGACATGGACCGGTCCTGGAGAACCTCCTTACTACCTAGACACAGATTTATACACAAAGATTGACCTGAGTTTAAAACAAGAGAGTAAAGGATGCTTTCCTCACAGCTGCTGCTTCAGGTTTGGCGACTTTTTTTTTTTTTTTACCTCACAGAGTGAATAACAAAACCATAAGTCATCTGAGCAAAACCACAAGAAATCTGTTCTGTGCTGGGCCGTCAACCACTTTACACTTCCAGCTTCATTTTACGATGGGATGTAAATCACTCACACAGACACTGTTACCAGTTCGAGCTTCAAACTGTGATACTACACAAACTTCAGGTCATCACAGTGTTTAGCTGTAAGGTTCTGTAAACATTCAGCAGCATGTTGCAGCCTGAACGGGAGCATCTGAGTCTAAAAAGCTGTTTAAGAGACATTACCTGTCAGGTCTTCTCCCTGTGTGTGTGAGCTGGTGATTTGTCACAGGACAAAGGTCACTGTTCGGCCTCTATCTCAGCCTGATTCAGCTACTTCTGTGGGAAAATGAACCCTTCCGCTTCTTGCTTCATTTTCTCTTCTTGTTTCAGACCAAGCAGCTCATTCCTCTCTGCTTCCACAGTGTGAGTAAAGTCATCCCATAACACCAACTTTCTTTCCTTCTACTCTTTCCTCCTCCCACTTCTCTGAGGAAAACAGCTGATTTTTCTTCCTTTAACTTGTGCAAGTTACTGTAGCTCCACCCCTCCTGGCACTCAGTGTGAGGAAACAAACTCTCCTCTCTGCTGTAGCTCTAATTGTTGACTACCTTTATGATCTGTGGGGCACTAAAGGTACGCTAGATAAGTAACCCAGTGCTGCATGAGCGGGTGACTGTTATCATCTTACTAAATCTCATCGATTATAACAATCAATAAATCTCATAAACAAGTTGACAGTCAAAAGCTCCACTCACCTAAGAGAGAGCAATGGTCCTGAACATGAAATATCCACCTGGCGACAAGTGTGTGTGTGTGTGTGTGTGTGTGTGAGTGTGTGTGAGTGCGTGGGTCTTTCAAGGAAATATGGCAGGTGATAACAGACTGATAAGGGACACAAAGGAGAGGTGTTGTCATGAACGAAACTGCGACTGGAGACAAAAAGTCGTTAAACCAGAAACATTTTTAATTATTTTAAAATTATATTTTTACCTGGTGGAATTTTTTTTTTACATTGATAAAACAAGTTCCATGTTTCCTGTTCAAAAGCTGGAAGTGTGAGACAGTATTTAAAACAGCAGTTAGAGCTTTAATTTAAATGGAAATGGATGTTTTTGTGTAGTTCTCCTCTGTGTGTGTCACCACTGACTCCACACTGATTCACGGGCAGAAAAGCTGCTGCTGTACATTTTCAAACTTTTCTGGCCACACAGTGATCTCACAGCAGGTGTTTTGCATTAGAGGAAAACAAAATAGTATGGGTGTGTTCACAGTATTTTTTTTTTTTTTTTTTTTAAATCTGCCACTGCCTGTTTTACATAAAGTCTGTTGGATGTGGGTGCAGACAGCTCAGACTGCAGCTATTTAAAAGTTGAAAAAGGTTTCACTTTTCAGTATGTTTTAAAAGCAAAAAGGTGAATTAATCAAACTATTCCTGTGAATTTTCAGCTTCACACCTACAGTTCTCAGCAAAGAGAACGACTGAGTCAAGGTTTTGAAGGACACAGATTTTGTCTACTGTATAAATATACTGTAGGTGTTTTACTCACACACAGGGGGTAACTGTATAAAGCCGTATTTGGCCAACGTCCAGATGGCTAATCCTATCACCAGGGAGCACAAACATTCTTCAGCTATTAATAAATCTGTCTAACCCAGCTTCACATCACTCTCCAGCTGAACTTTATTAGGGAGACTGAGCTGCACAGACTTAAATACCATGATAAGTAAATATGTGGAATTTGTGATGATGGGTGGCATGTGAGTCTAACATGGTGCAACTTCCTCTACACTGATCCAACTGGGAACAATTTTTATTCTTTAAATTCATATTGAAATAAAAAAATATCGATATCATCATATAAGAAAAATAATAAAATGCCGTATTTGAGCCAATATTATTTGTGCACTCCTGAGACATCAGTTAGTAGAAATATTTGAATTTGAATTTCCAATCTGTTTGGGTAACTGTGAGGAAGGACCAATGCTGTGATAATGTGTTGGAGGTTTGAGTTAATCTAAGCTAAAGTAAGCGGACACTCTTCCATCTAACCAGCTCACTGCTCACTGTTGCATGTTTTGGGGGCTCAGAATAAGAATGGCGGAAACCCTGATTTAGATTTTGGCCCACAGCTCAGATTCAGCTAGATTCAAACCAGAGACCTTCTGACAACGAGGAGCTTTCCACTCAAGCACCATCAGATAGTTTCAGCGCTTTGCTCCACTAAGCAACGTCTTTACAGAATGATTTCATGTATGATTCAACTCAGGTGAACTGCGTGTTTTTCCTGAAACGTGATTGGATATGAACTCTTCATCGGCCAACACACGGACAGCTGGAGCAGAACAGACCCAAGGGACCGTTTCAGTCTGTATTCATACAGGTCAGGACACTCGTCTGCATTTTCCAGACTGAAAGCTGGACAGCAGGGCAGCAGATGGCACTGCCCACCATGGCACAGTGCCCCACACACACACACACACACACACACACACACACACACACACACACACACACACACACACACACACACACAGGTTCCACATGGTATCTACAGTAGCCAATCACAAACACACATACACACACACACACACACACACAAACACTCACTCACAGGTGGGACTCCCAGTACAGTAGGAAGCTCCATGCTGGGTCAGCTGCTGGTCTTCTACATCCCATTTAACAGTACGCACACACACACACACACACGTTTGTGATCCTATAATATATGAACATATTATCCTTCATTCTCAAACCCTCAGCATGAGCAATGTAAACATCACACCATGACCTGACCAACATCAACAACAGTTTTCAAATTATTATCAAAATGATCAAAAACACAAACTCACACACACACACTCGCACACACTGACACACACGCACCATTTCCCTCGCAGCATGTTAACCCAATGGCTGTCCTCATCAACAACTAGACTGACAATAATTACATTACTATGCAAGCAGAAATTTGGTGTGTGTGAGTGTGTGTGTGTGTGTGTGTGTGTGTGTGTGTGTGAGAGCAGACAGACGGGCAGTAACGGCATCATTTACAGTAACTATAGAAACATCGAAACATCAATACCTGGTTCACTCTGTCAAATGATAAACAGGAAGGAGCAGTATTAAGTCAGTCTCTCACGATCTAACCACCAGTGTTAACAGATGAGAATGCTTACTCGCTTCGACGGCGTGCCTCCATCCCATCAGGTAGGAAGAGTTTGATTGTTGACACGATGCAGCCATGGGTGACTGGAAACACAAACAGACAACCACCATGTTAATGTCCACATCATGTCACGAGGAGTTTTATAATAAAGCCCTTCATCATCAGTGAACATAGAGACCATGGAGAGAAGTCCTGAACAACACTATCAACAGCATCCCTGTTCACTGACTTGCTCATACACACAGGAGGACACATGGACAGGAGGAGTCGGGATCAAACCTCTTCACCCCGACGATCAATGGCCCACCTGCTTTACCACCTGAGCCACATGCTCCAGCCATCCTCCCTCTCAGAATAGTCTCCCTGGTGCCACAACTACAAGCACATCTTGTTTTTGGCTGAGATAAAATCAAACATGATTTAAAACTGTGGTAGTGTCTCACAATAAAGTTAAGATTCATCTAACAACAGCTCAAACTGGTCATCTTTCCAATCTAAGATAATGATTTGGCAAACCATACTGCTGTGTGTTTACACTTGTTACTTTAATTCATTGGTAAATTTTCCAGGTATCCATTTTAGTTGGTTTATTTCTACACAGTGTAAAAAATCTATTAGTTACTCTCAAGAAACTTGCTTGAGTTGTGTGTAATCCATTATCATTAACGTTACTTCAGTATCAATTTTGGTCAGTTTTGTCAATTAATAGAAGAATAATTGGCAACTATTTTGATAATTGATAACAGCATCTCATATTAGAGATTTCTACAGCCCTAGTTGTAATGCAATTAAAGTCCAAATTGATGTGAAAGGTCTGCACTGCATGGCGTCAAAAAATTGTGGTATTGTTTATATAAATTAAAGCAGATCTATATTCATTATGATGGATAGCACAACTCAAGCACATTTGAAGTGCATCTCAATTCATTTTCATACTGTTAATGAATGGAAACCAATGGTTCCTCCGAGAAATTCAGCTACATTTATTATATTATATCTAATGTACTTTTGTTTATTTCTATTTATTATTTCTCTTCCATGGTCTTTTTGAAACAGTGATGTTCACACATGAACGTCTCATAGCAGTCTCCTGTGAATGAGGTCCACTGCAGGTTGAATGCGTCTCCAGTATGTAAGTGACATTAGTGGAGCTGAAAATTTGACCTCAATATCTGCTCTCCTCTGTGTGTATGTACATTATGTAGTCTATGACCTATGAAACAATCCCTGTGGTACCTTAAGGGTCAGTCGAGTGTAATTATTTCAGGGTTGTATGAGTGCATTATCAGCTACGAGGCTGGTAGAGCAGGGAAAACCCTTTTTACGTTCTACCTAACCAAAAGTATCTTTCTTTGATTCTTTCCATTCTGCATCTGCGTCCATGTGTGTAAACATATTTCGTTTGTGTGCGTACCTTTGCGTGTGTTCTCAGTGACGTCGACACCAAACTGAATGATGTCTCCGGAGAGGACCTCGCAGGGTGGACTCTCCTCCGAGCCGCGACTCAACCTCTGGCTGTTGATGAACGTCCCATTGCTGCTTTTAGTGTCCTGCAGGTAGAACTGACACACAAACACAAACCCTGTGAGAATCATCTTAAGAAATCGAGACAAAAATGTCACAACAACAACTGTCAATAACAATTTTCAAACTCTATAGATCATACTAGTGTTTATGCCATGTGACAGCAGCCAGGAGCTGTCATGCCCTGAATGTCACCATCAGCCTGCAGGAAGGAGATGATACACCCTATGATGTAATAATAACAATGGCTTTTCATGATATATTATCATACTAATGACAAGTTAGTTTTTGAGAGGTGTGATGCACTCAGCTGCACACAGGTTAGGGTTTGAAATATAACACTAAACACAAAGTTTTGAACCAAAGTTTTGGACAAACAGAGATTTTGACCTGATAATGGTGCTAGATGAAATGTCAGGTGTCATGTCAGTCGGCTTCATCCGAGGACCATTTATGTCTGTGTAAAATTTCATGGCAAAGCATCTGGTAGTTGCTGAGCTATTCCACCATAGACCAAAGTGGTGGACGGTCTGACCTATATTGCCATCCTAGCAGCCACACTGCAAAACAAGCTAAAAAAAACCCATTATATTGGTGTTCATCGGGTCTGACATAAAGGGTCTTAGATGACCCAATACATAGGCCAAAATATTTTTCTCCCTGCCTCCTTTCTGTCCCACAGACAACACGTTTATTAGTGCATCTACCCCTGAACCTCTGGGTTTGTTCCATAGTCTTTAAATAGCCATAGCCTTTCCAGATTTTAGTAACAACTGACTTTTCGATCTATCCTGTCAAAACATGTTTAATAATTGCACAATATGAAGAAATTGCTTTGATTTTTGTTTTCACTGTACTACTGCTCTTGGCTGCCAGTAAAACTGGCAACAATGCTACCTTACAACTATCCAGGGATACACAGTAAATAAAGATGTTTTTGGATGATTTTGATTTTTTTTTTTTTTTTTTACGTTTTTTTCCTCAAATCAAGGGGTTTTCACACCTTCTTAAACATCAATTTCAATGACTTTTCAAGGACTTTCCAGGCCCAATTCCCTCAAATTCAAAGACCCAGCACAGCATAGTTTGAAACACAGATGAAAGTTAAAACAATAAAACACTTCTCACTTGTGCTGTGTTACAGTGATGACAGACAATGTGGTCTCTTGCCTTCTCTAACACAGCAGAGCAAAACAATATCTTGTATAAGTTGAGCAACAGAGACAGAGACTTATTTATCCGCTGAAGAGCTGAGAGACAGCAGGAGACACATGCAGACAGCAGCATGTAGCGTATTGAACAAATATCAAATGAAGTTTGATTTCTATTTTTGCACAAAATATATAAACCCAAGCACTTTCAATGACCCATGTCAATTTATGTCTATTTACAAAAAACCTTTCAAGGCGTTTTTCTTTCTTCAAAGACCCGTGGGAACCCTGCATTCACAATGAACTCATCACTACTCTCCTGTCATCAGTACTTAGGGCTGCATGACTGTTCATCTAGTCCCGAGGCTACGCTGTAGTTCCACAGCAAAGAGAGATACACAATGAGAGTGGCAACACAGCGAGGTTACACATCATTTAAAGTCACTTAGACACACTCACACAGCATGAACCCTTGAGAATGACAACAACAACCACAACCATAAAACACTAACATCACAAAAACCACATCAACTTTGTTTCATTCACTTATTCAGAAAATACAGACACACAAACAAACACACACACCAGACAGGAAACTGAACATACACATACATCGATCAAAGAAAAGTGTACAAACACGAGGATTAAACATATAAACACGAACCTGACATACAAACACACATAGATCTGATGCAATAAAAATTACAACACAAACACACACACACACACACACACACACACACACAGAGTTAGTGTTAGCCTGAGGCCTGTCTGCCTGTCGTTCCAGGAGTTTCACTCATCAGCTCTTAGCTCTCCGTCATGACTGAAAACCACTGTCGATCTACCAGAGACACACAGACTGAAAACTGAGGAGAGGAAGGAGGGACAGAAGGAGGGAAATGCAAAAAAAAAAGAAAAAGAGTGAGAGAGAGAGAGAGAAAGAGAGAGAGAGAGAGAGAGAGAGACAACACTGAGTAGTTGACTTCTCCGTTTATCCGAGTGCAGTGTGCTACAAAAAGCTACCAATTCACAGCTCATGATAGCTATATTCTCACACTCACACACACAAACACACACGCACGCACGCACGCACGCACGCACACACACACACACACCTCCTGTCCCCATGGTAACCTAGAGGCAGGGAGGGAGGGACCTAACTATAGAGCTTTTCACCCAGCAACAACACACACACTATGCGTCATATACCTCACATATGGCTCTCACACACTCACCTATGTGTCTCACACATACATACACAGAAAACATGACATCATCGACCTGTGAGCAGCAGACGGCTGGTTCAGTCTCAGTCCAGTCAAAGTTTGACATGTGGACACTCACAGCATCATGAACAACATTATCACTACAGATGGGTCCTATAACCGGTTCCATTTTGGATCTGATTGGCAGTAAAATACCCAGACTCCATTATTAAACCTTCATTCATGTTTTCTGTGCATTTATGTTTATATATTTCTGTTATATCTCTTCTACCTCTCTCTGACACTACGGGCATTGGTTTAAAAAACAAAAACAAAGGACTGATGGCATATTCAAACAAATGATAATTCAGCTGTTAACAACAAACATGGCAGACAGGCTCAAATGTTCCAAAATCAATGAAACAAAGGCAAAAACGGCAAAATATCCAGGAGGATCCTCACGACAAGCGGGGGAACAACAAGTCCTTTGTTTAAATATCTATCATTCTATCTCCAGCATGTTAAAAATGTTAAAATAAGAACACCATTTTCCCTCGCAGCGAAAGGAAAGATGAGTCAGGACTGGGTTAATGAATGTCACAGAGCAAAGACAAAATATGTGGTGAAAGCCACACAACCCTTCAGGACAATAGAGTCTGTGTGGTTTCTATTAGTGTCAGTGTCATGCTTGTCTGGTAACTGGTCCATGAATTACAAATAAAATTACCAATTGTGTTATCAAAGAGATCAGAAGAAGGTAGAGTCTTGAATATCAAGTTTTATCTTTTGTAATACAAAAAAATAGAAATTGGTTTCTTACTTATCAGATTTCTTCATTTCCCAACAAACTACTCTGAATGAGTCAATAAGGGATTTGAAATTATTCTGATTCAACAAATGGCTTTGGAACTGGATTCAGTCAAATGCTATTGAGCCACATCGCTACCTGGCACAGTAGGTGCAGGCCTCATATCAGCTCTAGATAACTTCAGATAATGAATACATGGTATGCCGGCTGTGGATTTTGCAACTCCCCCAGTTACTAGGAGTTAGGCTATGCGGGTCTGATCTTGTCACACTCTTAGGGCTGAAACTGTTTCCTTAATTGAAAAATCTCTTAATTAGTCCATTGGTTAACAAAATGTCAGAAAATAGTGGAAAATCTCTCCTATCTGTTTCTCTGTCTCACCATTCATCTAAGTGTTTATCTGCTTCAGCCATTAGTGATTAATCTCTATCCTCATTAACAATTATTCAAAAAGCACCTACTGTCTAGACAACCATTGCTTTTTTATTAATTCAGGATGGATGAAAACCAAAATGTTTAAGTTACATTATCCTTACATGGCAATGTGCATTCATTTATAAAGACTGCTGGTGAGTCTGGAAGCTTCTTGCATTAAAAAGGCTCTGAAAATAATTGAGGAACAGGGAGATCATTTTTACAGTCCCAACATTGTCACACAAATGCACCACTTTTCAAACCAATCTAGACTTTCGACAGATTTTCAGCACCACCAGAATTCCTGCGCCACTTCCACCCACTAACAGAACATTTCTCAGGGAAACACTGCATCCCTTTATCCCTCTGTCCTCCTCCTCCCTTTCCCTTTCTCTTTCTCTCTCTCTCTCCTCCCTCTCCTCCCTCATTAGTGTCAGCCAAATGAATGCCATGTAATTGTGTTTGGATTTTAATTTGCCCTCAGCCTCCAAAAACATTGGAAACCATCAGTGGGCCGTCAACAGGCACGGCAACCACTTAACCAGTCAGCAGGTCAACACATGACACCAGTTTGGTTGGACGCTACACACACACACACACATAAACACACAGATGTGTTAACAGATAGTAGCAGTCAGCTGACAGATAAACTCCAGGCCTGTATTTATCAAGTCACTCAGAATCACTCGTAGGAGTCCCACCGAAAGTTTGACGACTAAAAATACTTCCACCTCAGAGATTATTTCTCTAGCATCCAACATTTACTCTGCAAGAAGAAGTAAGTCTCCTTTAAGAAAAATCTCATTATTTTACTACAGACAGATCTAAATTAAATGAATGAACACAATTTTTTTCTCATGTTCTTTAAAATGAGAACAGTTCACTTCAACCCTGCGTAGGCTCTTCTGCTGTCCAGCCAGTATCCTTCTTTTTATTCATAATAAATTTAAACCAGTTAAATGTGAATGTAACTTGGTGACAGTAATAATAATGGCAATGTTTTAATGCTGCTGATGGTCCGCTCTCATGGTCTACATCCTCGCATTCGGTGCCATGGATCATTTAGCCCAATGTTAAGGATCATGCATTACTGACCACTTACATGTGTTGATATTATGCTTTTGATTTAGCAGCAACATAGTGACCTTAGAATTAGAAGATGCTAAGTGACATTTTTGTTGAAAATTAGTTATTCACATACCACTGTACTTTGAAAAGTTATTAACATTTTGTATAAGTTCATTTTAGGTTCATCTATTACTGATCCTATAACTTAAAAAAAAAAAAAAGAAACAGTTCCATCTCCAAACTTATTATCTAACTTGGTTCTATAAGGTTCTACATGCAAAGGTAGGTTCTACTCTGTCACTTGACTGGTCTGTGCAAAATTTGACTTTATGAAAACTTAACTGATGATTTTATTACACACCCCTGCACTCTAAAGAAACACTCGTATAAGTAGTAGCGGAAAAATACAAAATTTATGCCCAAGTACTATGAGCCTGCAGAGGTGTGAGTCTGACAGTATCTTCCGATGTTACCATCTTTCTGGTACAAAATGGCCTCGTTGTGTTACCATTCCCTCACCACAAGTCCAGTGGTGAGGTTGCAGATTGCAACCAACTGAAAACCTCTACTCTCACTCCTCTCTTTCCATGCCTGTAGTAGAACCAGCGGGAGCCTTGAGGTAACGTAAAGATGTAAAAGGCCCTCTCTCTAATCTCAACAAGCCAGTGTTGGGCTGGTCCACTCTGGGCTACTGTAGAGATGGTGGTGCAAGTTGGCCAGCTCTGTGGAAGAGGACCCGCCCCCTATGTAGATATGAAGGCCTCATTCTAAGCTAATACAAAACATAATTATGAGTATTATATTCCATTTCTGCCAATAGATCCCCCTAAATCCTTGAAGATCAAATAAGCTTAACCCTTCACTTATACTGGAAGCATGATAGGAAGGCGTCTTTTAATGGCCAGTATGAACAATAACAATAATTACAAAAGAAAAAACTATTTCAAAGTGCATGCAGGCATACATGCTTCATTTAATGTATGTTTATGTTATGTTGTTTGTACACATTAAATTACTTGAAATTAAAACAATATGTAAATCTAAAATATCCTACATGCTCACAATAATATACATATAGCAAGAGAGCAGCAGAAGGGATAGCAGGAATTAGGGAACACTGTAAATATGTTTGTGCAAACTGCATTACAACTACAACAAGAAACTGTAGGCAAAGTACTGATGTAGTGCAGACACAATGTACTACAGTGCAATGCCAATATAACTTATGTCTGTACAGAACAAAGATCAAATAAGCATCAAAATTAGAATTTATACCCCAGAGATAAAGTAGAAAGTTAAATGTCAAACAAAGAAAAAGCCATGAAATTTGTGTTAATAATTATTGACAGTACAAGTACGAAAAAGGGATCCTTTGTGGGGCTGGATGTCAAAGGATTGGTCACACCACAGGACTGGAACTGAGGCGTGAGACTCTATTTTTTGTTATTGAATGAATCGGTCACGCTGAAGAAGGCGAGTCATGACTGGGGTGGTAATCTGTTATATTACCACTAGAATGAGGGACAGCAGTATTGTTGACCCATAGAAAGAAAAACACAATGGATGGATGTTGGCTTTCAAAAGTTTCATAATGACCGTTGAAACTAGGGATGTCTCGACCAAGCTTTTTTGGCCCTGGTCCCGAATCAAGTCCTTTAATACCGGGTATCTGCTGATACAGAGTCCAGTCTGATACTTAAGGTGCATTTCCACAGTCAGAAACTTTCCCCCAGGAAACTAGAACCTTTGAAGGAACTCGATTCCCTTACCTGTGTTTCCACCGGAGGAATCAGTGTCTAAATAAACTTCCAGGGAGATAGTTTTACCCCAAGAAAAGTCCATTGTGTGGTAGTTTCTGAAGGAAACTTGCAGCTCTGAATGGTGCTGATACGTAAAGTATGCTGGTGTTTTCAGCAGTTTTGATAGCAGTTGTACAGATAGTAGTAGTAGGTCGTAGTAGTAGTAATAGTAGTAAAGGTCCCCCAGGTTAGGACACAAACTGTGAATGGTTTGCCTTTATATTGGTAGCACCTTTATATTTACATTGAAATAATAGCCGTAACCTACTCAATGTTACACGCCCCGGTTTTTCACGAGCTATATGATGCAAATAATGAAAGTTCTGGCTCAGAAATATAACATTCATAATTACTGGTATGATATAAATGAAAGATTAAATGGGAAAATGCAGCTACAGAAACGCTCAGTCCATTACGATTATAAAGAGTGGAGTTTCTTCCCTCACAAATCATTTTTGGCGTAGCACAGACACCAGCTTGCAGAGAGCACACAAGCCAGACAACAGACAAGTTTCTTTTTGGCCGGCCTTCCAGTTACTCACAGAATTAACATTAATTAGCAATAGCTGAATGTACACTGCTCTTTAATGATAATTTGCATTGGAGCTTAGCAAATCCACCCAAATAATTTTTCATTTACACACTGTAATTTGCAGCTATATGCTCAGAATGTAGAGCCCACTGGTGTAAAGTAGAGCAGCTGAGCAGGAAAACACAGCAGAATAAAGACAGTCTTGGATTTTGATCAGGACATCGAGTTCAAACATAGTGGAACAATTTTTGGACAGTACTACAGTGCTCGCATGACATTTTGTAACTTCCACACAAACCAGCCAGAGCAAGAAGTTTTGTGGTGAAAGAACTGTTTAGTGCAACTTGCCAGTGACATATTTAGTGCAACTTGCCATTAGCCGTCTTGTTCTCTCATGCTAAGTGAGATTCTTATTCAAAGTTAACTTGGAGTCGTTTTAAACAGGATGACAACATGTAAAACTGGCAGAGCATTTATAGGTTACAGTGCGTGTCTGAAAGAGGCTGTAGATGGAGAGAGCGGGAGAGTTAGTTGATCCCAGTGTGTCGGTGCAGAGAGCCAGCTGACTGAAGCCTGGACTCCTTCCACCATTTCCAAAAGAGGCGGTTTGCTGCTACTGGCAAACAGAAAGAGGGTTTTATCAGTCAGCATGTGACAATATTCCTGCAGAGTGTGTGTTTCCTTGATAGGTGAGTATTAGTGCCTGAGTGTTTCGGGTACAGATTTTAGCTTACTATTTTCAGCTTTGCCTCTGTAGTGGTCTACAGAGGGCTGATTAATCATTTAAGTAATGAATAAAACAAAAATGTCAAACATTTTCTGAATACAACTGCTCAAATATCAGGATTTACTTTCCCTGCTTATAACATTGTAAAGAAAAAGAGAGTAAGATGGTAGTTACATTTTGGATTGTTAGATGGACAAAACTGGACATCTGAAGGGATCATAGAGTATTTTTCAAAATTATACATCTACATTTTTTTTATTTTTGACTCAATGCAAGAGAGCCAAGTCTCTCCTGTGTCAAAAATCTCAATTGTTTTTAAAATCAAGTAGCTAACATATAGTGTTTTCTAGTTCTTCTTAGTATCCAAAGTCTTATGTTCAAATAAGATACTGTCACTTTACTCATGCTTTATCATTTAATTTAATGGTATTTGTTTCAGTTACATTTTTTATGAAACTCTTTATGCAATGAAGACAAGTTTGCAGCAATAGTCAAGATAAATCAATTACTTAATACACTGAGGTGTCATTTAATAAATATTAAATCATGTTTTAATAAATGATGCAGATGTTTGAGTCTCCTCACAGTTTAATTTGTTGAAAAATATCTCATTGGCTGTAACTTCAACAGAGGACTTCTGAAACTACTGCAGAGTCTGGACAGGTGAGTTTGCTGTAACTGAGTTAACCTCAGCCTAAACCACATCAGGATTTAGCATCATGTGTTCTGGTGGCTGGTGGTGACTTCTAACAATATGCTCATGTTTGAGGAAGTGTTGAAGAGCCGGAGACTCAGGATGAGTTGTTTCACCAGACAATAGAACCCCAACTGGTTCATCCGTCATCTTGAGTTTATTCTGGTCAAAGTGAACAGCTAGCATGTTAATTTGTATGGCTTGGTGATGTCAATCTTCCAAACACTAAAGTATTCACAAGATAGTTTCACTATTTTTGAAGCCAAAAATATATGTATATATAGAGCTCTGCATACTGTTGGGTGTAGAATAGACTGATACAACAGATATATAATTATTAAATGGGATTTCACGCCCCTGCATTCTAAAGAAACATTCCTTCTCACAGCTTGCATCATGTATGAACAAGTTATAAAACCTGACCCCGCATGTTCAGGTATCAAGTTCAAGATAGTAAAACTTAGTGCCATTATGTCACAACCAACCTTGATCAGTGCATCATTTCATGCTGCATTTATTGGTTGGTTAGTAGATGTAGGCTGTAGCAGCAGTCATCATAAATTTCTGACAATGTCTGAAATTAATTTTGTCCCTGAATGTGACAATAACCATCATTGAACAGACCACAGAGCTACGACCAAACATATCGCAGCCCATTATCGCAGTGTATACCCGCCAACATAGGATGAAAAGTGGGAGGAAGACAAGTGTGTAACTAACTAATAGGCAAACCCTGACCTTCAATACACTGTGATGGCTCATCTAAATGGTGCCTAAACCTTTTGCATAATACTGATTATATCTTTAACTGAAGTACTGATATCTCAACCTCAAAAATCTGCTCCAATTCTTTGTCTTCTGTCCTCCATAGCGCTGGGTCATGAACCACAATACTGTTGACCTCACTACAAGTCAGAGGAAACAGGACATTTAGCAAAAGAACATACGCAAAACACATGTAAAACAAACATATGTAAATTGGTTGTCTGTGCTAGTTTCACAAATGTAATAAATGTCACTTCCAGTTCCAATGCTCCATCATGGCGTCCTGATGCAGTGTCTGGATGCAGAATTCCTATCACTGAATACAAACGTGCACAATGCCAAAGCTGAGTATGCCAGGGTTCATTGCCTGCCAACAGTGTCTTATTCCTTCACACTCACACACTCAGATATAAAGAGAGTTATAGAGCTGTGTCCGGTTTGTATAACAGCGTTCCTGTGCTGTGTTGGTATTCAAACTAAGGCCATTACCATGCTGTAGAATACTGACACCAGAAAACAGCTCTGCTCTGCTGTCAGCACTGCTCTTCGCCAGCAGCCTGGTTGACTGACTGATTAGCTCTCTGCTCATCTTTATCACAAACCAACTACCCAACTGTGCACAAACAGACTAAAAATTCTGGTGAATGATGCTGTATTAAAACAGCACCCTTGTTAAGTGATCAACTGGCTGGTTCCTCGAATGTGTAGTGCGGGTTGGGATGGCAGTGTATTTTCAACACATTTCAACTGTCTGTGTTTTCATGTATGCTATAATTATTCAGAGATTTTGGCCCTGAGTCAATGCCAAAAACATGGTAACACCTGGGTCTGAGAGCTACGCAAATCACAATTCTAGTCATGCAGCTATAACCTCATTCATTCATTCTCCTTAATTTTATGCTCAATGACTGACACCGACTGTTAGGGGGCGCTCACAGTTCAGCAGTCACTAAAGGTAAGGAGTGGAGAATCAGTTCTCCATTTCAGAGTATATCCAGCCCCACCTGAGGCCTAGAGCATTGTAATGACACATCTACTGTCGGGCGTGAGTGTTTGTGTTTATATGTTCTCATAACCTAAAAACAAAACTGACAATAACAATCTTTCACCCAGCCTGAACATCTATACGATGAGACGTCCTGGTAAAAAAACAGTGCTGTTGCGACAAGATTGTAACACCCAGGTCTAATGAACACACAAATCGCCCAGTAAGGCCTTAAATCTACTTACTGACCTCAATAAACAATTACGATTAGAACTTCAACTCTATTGCCATTGTACAGAGTAAAGGTACAAAGCCAACAATGTGCAAATAAAAAGCAGGTAGGATTAAGTACTACAGAAAAGGTTATGCAATATTTTACAATAGGTACAGTGTGTATGTACAGTTGTGCAATGTAGTTAACTGTTTATATGCAGAGGTGAATGGCTGGAGTATGGGGAACAGAGAGTGCTTACATATATGGTCTTATGTACAGCAGTGATCTGAACAGCGGGGGTGGAGTGGTTCAGTCTGTGCAAAATTAAAAAGCGATGCTAATTTGCACTGTAATGTTATTGTATAGCCATACTACTACATAAGTGAGGCTGTAAAGTGCATTACACACAAGGAACTGAAATTGTTATATAAAATAGATAATACTTAGATTCACGTATTCTTGTCGAGTTTTTCCTTAGGGTGGCCCCAGAGCGAAGGACATGTTATTACCAAAATCTACGGGTTTATCCTCCAAAGATCAAATGTAAGTATACACAGAGACTGTCTGAAAATGTGAGCTGTTATCCCCATTTTCAATTGATATCACGTCTTCCCCGCTCTGTAACGGCCAGCTTTTCACTCTGCCTTCCAGTGTGGATGGATCAGGTATAAACACTTTTGATTTATAACTGGGGTCGTCTTACAAACCAGCTCTAACAGACCATAAATCGGCCATTAGTCAACGCGATGACATGCTAAATATTAGCAACATCAACACTTGTTAGCATCACTGAAACCTACCACCCCCCCCAGCTTGAATCACACACAAACGTCTTTCCCAGTTCCTTTAGTTTTCATTAGCTTGATGAACTTTTATTTAGTTTGTAAGCCCATGATTTGACAGTTTGGAAAGCTATGATATCACAGTTTTACTTACAGTGCACTTATTCCCATCAATGGAATTACAGCCTCTGTGATGGATATTTTAAGTAGACAGGTTCAGTCTTTATGTTGTCATTATAAGTTTTTATTTCATTTTAGTTAAAAAAGGTTTGAAATTAGCAACAGTCCGAGAGCTAAATACAATACATAACTGACCATGGAACCTTTATGAAGTTTAAAAAAAAAAAAAAAAAACAAGAAAGTAAAAAAAAAAAGGAAAAGTTTTATTTTTATCTGGCAAGAGGCATATTCCCTAAGTGAAGGCCAGTACAAGCTTCTACTTGCTAACTGGAATTTACACCTGTTTAAGTCATGAGGTTTCAAGCTGATAAGGATTTTAAATCATACATTCATAGTACGATTACAGTCTGGGCTTCCCCAGCATTCTTTCACTTCTCAGAGAGCTGACCAAACATGATGCTGGCCTGAAGAGAAATGCTGCAGTTCTTGATGTGAGATATTGCATTGAAGCACATACTGTAGGCCGCCAGCAGGGAAACATGCCGGACAAGAGAGGACAAATTTAGCTCCAACGCACCAGCGCTGATGCAGCAGTATGAACACATGCTAGCACAATACTAACAGAAATAATGCAAGAAGCTGGACAATTAAATTCACCTCCCAACTAGCAGCTCTTAACCAGCTGGTATCAAAAAACTCATCAGTCACATGCTTCACCAAAATCAGAATTTGAGTAGCAGCTAAAATTAACTGATACTCTATTTACTTTTCCATGTTCAGCATCAGGGCTGTGACTGTATGCGGAGTTACCAGACGTAGTTCTGACATGTTACAACTATGCCCGCTAGAGGGATAAACCTGGTCTGATCCGGTCAACTGGCACGTGTTGAGGTTCAGTGTACGCTCACTGGATGAGTGAATGGCTGGCTGGATAACTCTAAGTGATACAGCTGTATTACAGAGATCTCCACTGAGTCCTAAATCTGGTTTAATCTGCTACGTATCTGCCTGAGCACACTACCAACTGACTGACAGACTTCTGAGTAGCTTACTGACAGGCTGGTTGGTTTAATGACAGTTAATGACAGCAACACAACCGCCCTGTCTCGGCTCTATGGATGCTTCTTGGATAGCATTTCTAGGTGGGAAGTTGTAACACTATCATAATAGGCTACTTTCACATCACACAAGTTGACTGGTCATAACAAGAAAAGCACAGGTGTCACATTAATGATGGCTCGATTCAATTAAGTCCCCCAATGAGTCATGCACTCATGACCTTGGAACTGCTAAAACTTACATGAAATGCAATCTTTATCAATTTTTTTAAATCAACCAGTTGTTTTCCTACAAGTACATGTCAAAATCAAAACGATTTATAAGAGCTGGACAGTACTGCTGCCATTACTGCACTGACAGCAAACATACACTCCTAAGTATTAAGTCTGGTGTCACGCTACAGTTTTTTTACTGTCAAAAAATCCATGAAAAGACCAAAACCAACAACATGCTGTTTCTCAATACCTCTCAACAGTTCACAAATATGTCGTTTCATGTTTTAAAAAGCCTTAGTAATTTCTTAAAGCAGCTGGCTGTATAGTTTGTAGCAAACATTGCTCAAACAGGAGGCAACAGTGCATTTGTTAGGGACTATTTTCAGCAGGGTATTAATACACATTTGGTGCTCTAGTGTGTATTTCCAGCAGCAGGATGGTGTATGTGGAATTGAGTCAAAATAACCGTGTGTGTGTGTGTGTGTGTGTGTGTGTGTGTGTGTGTGTGTGTGTGTGTGTGTGTGTGTGTGTGTGTGTGTGTGTGTGGTAATGAAGGAGCATGTCACCCAGTGCATCAGTGTGGCTCTTTTGTCAGTGCTACTGACAGTCCGTACCATAAAAGTACTGAAATTCAACACCCAGCCCTAATTATGATCAGGCAGGATGTGTGTGTGTCTGCCGCAACAGTGAGGGAGAAGTACTTTGCATTCAACATCTCCACGTTGAGAATGTTATCCAAACCAAACTCAGGGGCGTTAAGAAACAGTTTACATCCAACATTGGCAACATTTTGGGCCACTAGCACGGTTGTATAGTTTTTTATATTGTTTTCATGGAATGTAAACAAGCTTCAGCTGTTCTTGATGTATGGTGGCTGTAGTTGCTGCAGTAATGATAAACAGAAAGCACTATATATTGAAAATATGTAGTGATGGAGTCTCGTATTATATCATATACACAATGTAATCACAACATCGTTAATCACATTTCAATCTGAGGACATTTTTTTTTAAAGTTACTGAGGAAGCAAGAAGAAAGCAACCGTAAATGACACAGCACTGACATCTCATCTCACTGTTGGGGTATTTTACTGAGTAACTGTCTGACTGATCCCCTGGTTGGACTGATGGCTGTCTGACTGGCTGGTCTCTCAGCTCCTTTAGCACAGTGGTTCCCAAACTGACATCCCAGGACCTCCAGGGTTAAGAGACAAGCAGCTGGGTCTGATCTGACCTTCCTGTGATGGCTGCTGCTTAAATAAGAACACACATAATTATTTTCTCTCAAAGACCCCTCTAGATATTCATCCCAACAGCTGTGCTCATGTCAATTAGTACATCCCTCCTTCACAGTAGTCAGTGTCAAGGCAACAGTCCCAGCAGGAGGCCATGACATCAGATGGCTACAGTGCATAACATGTAATTACAGTGTTACAGGTCTCAATCCTTAATCACATTTCAGTCTGGCTGCAAAACAATAAAACTGACCAAATGTAAAAGCCATGATGTCACCATGTTGTGATTTTTCCAGCAGCTCCAGTGGAGTCAGAGAAATGAACAAGTTTCAGTGATCTAAAATACAAGATCCATCAGTCCCTCAGAAGCAAAGAGTGAGGCGTCCTTGTCTCTGTCTTCCAGTCTCAAAGTAGAAGTAAACCCTGCTCTGATGTACAGAATGATAACATCAATAATAAAGCAATCTGCTGGATCACTGAGCCGACTGATTGGTTCATCAATCACAGGATGCAACCAATCACACCTGTTCCTCTCCGGTGCAAGCTTATCCCACAAAGACAAGATGGAGGGGCAAACTGCTGAGCATCAAAGGCGCCGGAATGACAAAGTGTCAATATGTGCTGTATTTTACAACAGCTTACAATGACATTTTACCTTTTTCTAAGTGTGGTTCCTGAGTTGTATTCCATTCACACGCTCTCAAGCACAATGCAGAACAGTACAGATGAAAGCAACAAACTTGCATCAAACCGTTTCAAAATCATACTGTAAAGTGAAACTGTTGGCTGGTTTTGAACAAAAGTAAACTGCAGACTCATGTGACAAACATCTTACTGCAAGAGGAACCTACAGTTATGAGGTATTGGTTATGCAACCCAGGTCTATGTGCTTAATTCCTGTCTGTGTGTGTGTGTGTGTGTGTATGTGTGTGTGCGTGTGTGTGTGTGTGTGTGTGTGTGTGTGTGTGTGTCTGAAAAAGTGAACACTGAGGCATTGCCTTTTCACAGTGTAGCCATAATTTCCAACATTTCAATGCAGTATATTTTGTATTTGTTGTATTGTTATGTTATTTGTACTAACCCTGTTTCCCACACACGTTCCCAGGTAAATACACGTATGATATAAAAAAATTTTTTATCATTATCTGTACATTAAAATTACCTTGTAGTTTTTTATGAGTAAATTTCTTCTGTCACATCTATTTGCCAACAAACTGTCTACACTGATGCCAAGTCACACCATTAAGCCACTATCAATACATATACACAATACACTAACAAAAATATCGGTCTAAAGTCTTGTGTCCCACTTAAAGATTGACTTAAGTTTCTAGCAAGAAAATTGAATGTTTTTCCCCTTTGGAAACATGCCCACCTTGTGAAGCGTTTCACATCTTAAAAGTGTCTTTATCCAGAAAACAGACATTCATAGGTTCTCTTGCATTTAGGAAAATAGAGTGCCTATTGTAATTCATTCCACACTGGTGAAGTCTTTCTTATACCATTGGGCTACTTCAGCACTGCAAATTACTTAGACCCAGTTGGTGACAAGGTTTGTTATACTGAGAGGTAATTGACTGTGTTAATCAGCTCAAAAGAGTACCAGCACAGCCCTTTTCTGAGCTGTGAAAACCTCTGGTGATTAATCAATAACAAAAATTATTGATCTTCTGTTCAATCCATTTCAAAACACTGGCGAATTACAAGTGCCAATAAATCAGCGTATGTTGGTGTGTGCATGTTGGTCAATCCATGTGTGTCCATTTATCCCTGAAGAGGAGGAAAGGATGACGCTACTGGTGTCGTTATAAATAGCTTTTGCTGTGTGCACACACACAAACACACACAGGGTATTTCAAAGTCCCTGCATGCCACATAGCTGGGTAATCCCGTGGCTGTCTCAGCTTGTTCAACCTGTTCTACGGAGAAACTACAGACGCACTGAAGCCACACAATGACAGATGCTACAACGCACAGATTTGATCCGTCTGATCTCAGACCTTTGGTTTCCCAGACAAGAATTAAGACTAGTCCTAGACTCAACTAAGGACATTGCTCAATGGACTTCTGCACTGAATTTTGTTTAGTCCGGGAATAAGTTTAACTGTTGTCTGGAAAATGAGCTCTGCAGCTCTTCTGACAAAATCATGAAATATACAAACAAGGAAATGCAGTTTTGTGTTCAACACTCACACCTTTCATAATGATAGAAATTACTTAGATATTTCACAAGGCTTCTCTCTATTTGTTATGGTTTGATTTGTTGTTTTGATGCAAGACAGTTTTAATTTTAATGTTCCCAAAAAGCACATCTTTGTTATTTGTGAAAATAAATGGTGGAGATGAAGAAGACCTGTTTTATAAATCAGGGCAAACAACAAAATAAGACCTTGTATTTGAAACAAGATAGGCAAATGTGCAATGACAAAATTAAAGTTAATCTTGGTTGAATGGATCTCTGTCTTTAAAATTTGTGAAAATTTCCATAACAGACAACTCTAATTCCTTTTAGAAGAGCTCATATTATGACATGCATCCTCAGTTTCACAGTTGTTAAAGTAGAGTGTAAACAGAAAACAAGAGTTAAGATTACAACCTAAACAGGTTCTGAAGGACTCCAGGTACGGAAAGTTCCAGTTTACCCTGCCATGGTTGAGAAGAGCTAAGTATTTGTAGTATTTCATTCATTCAGCCATAGTTTGGATACAGAAGTCATATGACTTACATGTAGCTTGTTAATTGCACAGGGTTTGGTAGACCGTCTGCAACTAGATAAATATTTTGGCAGAGGGTGCAACATAAAGCAAGAACTGATCCAGACTTCACTTTGTTCTGCTCTTTTTCAGCTTCCCTAGCTTGAGGAACAGCAACTGCATCTTTCTATCCATAGTCCCTTGAGTTTAGGGAACATTTCCTGTCCTTAACTGGGATTACGTGCTACTTTCCAAGTACAGCATTGGATATGTCTACAACTCCAATGCTCCAGAGTTTGACAGTTACCTCTAAACATGCATAATGTGAACGCACCCTTAAACTAACTGAATTTGTTTAGGTCTGAGCGGAGTTCACACTCGGGAGAAAAACCTGCTCCAGGTTGTTATCATGTAAAAGAGCGTGTGTATTTGTGACAGCACTGGTAGCACAGGTAAACATCCAACTGGGTAGATTTCCACCCCATGCATCTGAAATCCTGGTGGTAAGCCAATTCCGTGGGGAATCTACAGTAATCAAAATCACATTGTCATCATCATCTTCTCTTACCTTGCCAGTCTTGTGGTCGAACCAAACCAGGGCATGATTCCTGGACAGAACCTTGCAGTCAAAGGTGGCATTGTTCTGGGCCGGGCGACACCGAGCCACCGACCTGCCAATCTTGACTGGCTCATCCAGGTACACATGCCGCTCCTGGAATGGATGCGAGTTGGGTCGGCAGGCGAACACAGCCAGCGCTGAAGGCATTGATTTTGGCTTGAGAGTATTACTCCAACCAGACACGAGGGACAAGTTTTCTTGATCCAGAGTGGCAGCCTTCTATTGCAATCCCCAATGAATAACCTACAATATATGTGGCCTGTATGTAGGCAGAATTGTTCGTCCTTTGAGCTTTTAGGCACTAACTTATAAACATTGTCCACTGTACACAGCCCGGGCTGTACCGCTTTCCCACTTTGTTTCAACAAGACTCTCCTGTGTTTGAAAAAAATGAAAATAAAAAACAAACCAACAGGTATAAAAAAGACAAGACATTCCCTTCACTGACTGTCCACCAAAGCTACATAACGAAACCTATATCTGACAGCAGGCACTATGTACAGACCAGGGTGCCATGTGTCAAGACATACATGACTGAGTATAGCACTGACAGCCTGGCAAACAGCCTTTCACGTCCATCAAACTCTTCCAGCACTGAAGTAGGTGAGGGAAGCCAGTCAGCCACTGCAGACTTGATCTTTAGTCCCCCAAGACTGCAAGGGCTCACGTCAATAATTGTGACTGTTGATCAAGTGCCTTGTCAGTTCAGGAAACTATCTGATGTCTATCAGGAGCAGTTAACTAAATTATAGCGCGCTCTCTAGCTGGGTTAAGTCTTGTCTTGCAGCAAGCTAACAACAGGCACACTCCCCGATGTGCTACACGCCAGTCGGTTTACACACGTTTGACGTTCAGTAATGTGTCATCTGTAATCTTTTTTGTCATTTACAGCTTGTCATAATCTGAGTGACCTTGTTGCCCTGATACAGGGAACCTTAGCTAGCTACCTAACGTTACCACTCCCTCCAGAGTACACCTATAAGATTGCTAACGACACCTAGCAAGACTGAAAACCAAAACACCCCTGAGTTGTAATACATTAACGGTCAATTAAAGGTCCGCCAACTAAAGCAGTTCAGTGCCCACTCTCCGTCTGAATTAGTTAGTGCAGAGGCTTCAAACACTCAGCCGGGATGAACCGGGGATTAGCTGGTCTTCTTGTGCAACTAAAATGCTAATTGGCTAGCTCGCTAGTGGACAGGCGAAGCGCTAACTGTCGGCCAACGTTTTCTGGCGTTGTACCAGCAAGCTAGGCTAGGCTAGGCTAGGCTAGTGAGTGCTGACAAACTTATCATCTAGGTCCTCAAATGTTTTCTCCCCACCCTTCTCGACCAGTTCGCTTACCGAGTGGGGGCGAAATGCCATCCCTGTCTCCTGGAGCAAATAAAGCAACAAGCTAGCCCGTGGTTTGGCTACTACGGAGCCCTGCAAGCGACTGTTAGCATGAAGGGGTTTGCTGCCGAACAGCTAGCCGGCTAACTGACAGTCAGGGCAGAAACAGACGCGGAAAAATCAGGGGAGTTTCTTGACTGCGGCTCCTCACGCATCACACCAGCCCGATTATCATCCAGGAAAAAGCTCTGTACAAGCCACACGTCGCGCTGTCGTCGTTTATCTCAGTCCAGGTAGTGTTTGCTGTGGCGGTTTTGAGTTATAGCCGTCGCCTTCCTTCAGTTTTCTGGAAGGAATCTAGAAGAAGTTGTCCTCCTCCGCAAGTCCCAGCCGCCATACTGTAACTAGAGAGCAGACAGGCGTGGTGCGTTCACGGCCCCAATCACATCAACTCTATTTACCGCTCACAACATTAAAGCGACTGACTCTGAAAAAAAACTAATCTTAATTTTTGATTAAAATATGTACTGTTAATTTCGGCTTTTTGACGAATGAAAACGTTTTTGAATTATAATAATGACAGTGACGTAAACTGTCGTAAAAATAACTGGCAACAATTTTGATAACTGATTAATAGTTTAAGTAAACTCAGCATCCTTGGGTTTTTGACTGTTGGTCGGGAGAAAAAAAGGCAATTTGAATATTATTTGAGGTTCAGGGAATAATGAGGACATTTCCCACTATTTTCTGATATTTTTTAGACTAAACAATCAGTAAATTATTAAAGAAAATAACTCCTCATGATTTAGAATAATGCATAATGAAAATAATTTTTGCTTGCAGCCTGGCAGTACTCTTAGAAACAGCCAAAATATAAAGCAAGGAAGGTCTTAAACTAGATTTTAACATCGGGTCTCCCGACCACGACAAGATTACAAGATGGAGGGTGGAATTGGATGGATATAATGTACTTCAGTGGTGCAAATTCTTTAACAAATTTTCAGTTCATCAAATTGTGTAGAACGAAATGGTATGGCGTAAAATCCTGTGTGTCTGCACGAGGGTCCATGCAATACAATTAATATAGTAACTGAAAATATAACAGATTTTGGTCTATAGTCAACAATATATAGAATGGCCAATAGGCCTGTATCATGGACAACCAGTAACAGTAAATTATGCACACTTTAGCTTTTCTTAGAGCAACAAAAAATGTAAAGTTTGTATTTCAATGTATAATTGGATATATTACAAATGTCAAAGCACTGCAATATTACAGAAACGTTACTGTGATTTTTCAAAATAAACAAAAGTAGGCTAAATGATACAATCACAAAAAAAGATTATTATTTATTTACTCCCAGCCTAAACCAGACTGGTGATCACAGAGTGAAGATTTCCCCCCAGGATGACAATAAAAGAACACTTTTTATCCTGTATTTTCAGCTGTATGGTATAAAGTCAACAACAAACCAACAAAAACATATTGGTTTTTCAATTGGGATACAACAACCCTGTGATTTTGATTATTGTTTGGTTTCAAAGAAAAGGGCATTTGGGGAGTTGGGGCTCCTGCCTTAAACTCAGCAAGTATGTTTAAACTGGTTTTCTATCAGCTGCCTGTTGTTGTTTTACATTACCTTTCAGTAGACCACATTCTTAAAACCACCAATGTAACTTTTCAGTATCACTTGCAGTATATTGAACACAGAATGAGAATCAGTTCCATCTTAAGGTTTTATCCAGGTGACTTGATTTAAAGACTGGGACAGCAGGGTGGTGTGGGGTGACATGGGAAGGGTTCAAATTCTGCTTATGACTCCAGAAACGTCCCTGCTGTGTTCTGGTGAACTGACAGCTGAGACCAAATCAATGCTGGATGAGACAATAGAATAGTTAAGTAGGAGAGGATAAAACACCACAAGGCATTAGAGCTGTTCATTTTGTTTAATGCTGTCATCACTTAACAGGAGAAATGACAAAAAAAACATTCATAATTTAAAGTCAGTGTTCGCAGTTTTGTCTGTCTATGCAAAGTGTTCTCAGCCTTTGTGCCTATCAGGTGGCTGAACAATCCAAAAATATGTGGTAAGATTTTGAAATGAATAAAAAATAAGGATTGTGGCCTTAAATAGCTGAACTGTGACCAATCTATTAAACTGTGGAAGGGATAAAAAGTTATCTTCAAGTTTTATTATACATTGATCGATAGCTACATTTGAAAGAATTGACCCTTATGTTAAAGGTTTTTCACAAAATGGAGTTTTAAGTCTCAGATGGTTGCTATAGCGCCCCCATTTGGAAAACTGATCACATAGTTTAGATGAGACTGGATCTCATTAGATTAGGTAAATATAGCTTTAAAAATAAATAAAGTTTTTATAGTAGTATTTACACCTGTACATTTGTACAAATCATACAATGTATTTGATTTTTAACTCAAACTCACTGGCAAATAATCACCATTTTATTTAGTCCCATAACACAACACTTACTATGAAAACCGAAATGTTTGTATATAAATGTGTGTAGTCCTGCTAGAGGTCTTGGCAGGTCTGAGAAACCTGAAGGTTGATGCGGGATTCATTTCAGGATTATCAGTCTGTTCCAAATATACCAGAGTGTAGGACAAGACAAGGACTAAGGGACTAACACAGACTGTCAACATCAACCACCGAGCTGTAAACTACACCAGACCTGTACAGTGTTATGATATGTTGGTTGTCTTTGTTCCAGAATCAGAAAGTCTCCCAACTTTACTGTAACCTATAGTCCAGGTCATGGTCATGGTCATGGTCATGGTAGATCTTGGTGCTAGTCCCTGCAGTCTTGCCCAGCCCTCCTGCAGATTCAACTAGGGACCAGCTGTCACTGCATTAACAGTCTGACTATTATTTGAGATTTAACAGCATCTTACTGTGTTTAGCTTCTTAGCCCAGTTTGACCCTGTTAACACTTTTCAGTCATTTTATAAATGCTGCGGTTTGTTCAATGTTATTTTGTTTGCTGATCTTACTGTTGCTATTTATCTCAGCTTCACGTGAAACACTTTGTAACATTACTTTTGAGTGCATCATTAATTTTATTAGTTCAGCAATAAAGATATTTTGCATTTTAAAGTTTAATGATGCAAAAACCAGTTATGTCTTATTGAATACTTTATTTGATCTATTATTTATTTTAACTATTAAGGGGCAAGTCTGACTTTTTTCAGCTGCAACTAATTAATTTCCACATTAAAGCTAATTAGACAACTGTGAAACTCCAGCTGAAGATCATGTGATATGATCTAATTCTCATTTGTTCATCAATTTGGTTGTTTATCTGTTTAGTATGTGATTATTTCTGCACAAAATATTTTATTTATATATGTGTTTTTACTCTATGTAAAATATTACTGTCATTTGTATCATTTCTTCTATAATTAAATACTGTTTATCTCATAGGACCAGGGTATAAAAAACAACAAAAACTATAAACATCCAAAGATAATGTATGGAATCAGTTTAGTAGTAGTTAGCATTATATTTAGTATTATATTATTCTAATACAGTATTAGTCATTTTGCATACTATTGTTACATTTATGGTAAACAGATCTGATTGATTTGTGCACTCAGACGATGAAAGCATTGTTTCTCTTCTATCTGCTTACCTGTAGTTAGATGGATTTGTGTCACAACTTGGGCGAACAGTGGGTGTCCCCCTTCCATCTGTGAGCACCCCCACTCTGTTAAATCCATCTGCTTTCTCAGTGATGGAGCTATTAAAGGATTTAGATCAAGCTGATTTACTGCCTTGCTCCTGACTCAAACTCAGAGTCGGGCTGAATAAGTAATTCCCTCAGTGATGTGAGTTTTACCCGGAGTTCAGGATGTGAAGGGGAACAGATCCAGCAGGATGGACTGATGTTGCTTCCAGAAGCAGGTGCAAATATGAATAACTTTGAAAATTACAAGTATTTGGGCCCAAACAGTCTGTGACGAAACACAAGGTTACTTTACGATAAATATATTTTAACTTCACTTAAAAGTTTTGCGATTTCTTTCTAATCGTTGTTTATAGTTCTGATGAAATGTAGTTGGACCAAAACAAGACAAAACAGAAGAAAAAAATTTTAAATAAAGGTCAACCTACTACCTCTTTTCAGTGCTCTCAACTGTATCTCACAGGCTTCTTCACTGGATGGGGATTGAGCAAAGCAGATAAATTTTTACTTAAGAAGTCAAAATTGTCATTCACTCAGCATATAGCAGGCGCATGTTTTGCAAATTTTTGAATTTTGACTTAAGCTTTTGGCTACTATCTTAAAACCAGCACTATGTACCTAATAATTTTGATCAAGAAAGCCAAATCTACAATCTCAACATTTTGACTATATATCTCATTATTTTTTATCAGGAAAGCCAACATTTTGATTTACTAGCTCGAAACTACTTAAATATCTCACAATTCTAAACATTATGGCTTCATATGTCAGTATCTTGTTTAAATAAGTCAAAATTATGGTTGCTATAATTTTGAATGAAAGTGTCAACATTTTGATGTGTAGTCTCATAATGTTAATTTGAGAGTAGAAAATTTTTACTCATAATTTTTAACCTAAGTCAAACGTTTGACTTAGTTGCCTATATATTAATTAGTAAGTACAGTAAAAGTAAACAATGCGACTAAGTATATCACAATTTTAACTTCCCATGAGTATTTTCTTTCTTTATTATTTTTTTTTATCACTTTAAAACTTTTCCTCAGTCTGTCTTAGGCTACGGAGGTCTATTTTCACCTAAATACAACGGTGCTAAGGACGTTCTTACGTGATGACGTTCCATGTTCATCATCACGACGTACGTACGCTCCTGTTGCTATGCTAATTGCTAGCAGAGTGGCTACTGTCTGTACCGCTGCTACTGTTGTTGTTACCAAAGGGGACACTAACTAGAAATAATTGTAAACTTATTTATAAAACAGTTAACCGTTAACCCGGAGCGCGTTATTGTCCGTGTCGGGCCGTCGGCATGGCTCTGCAAGGCCCGGAGGAGCTTGGGGAGCAGGTCGAAGAGCCGGAGGATCTGGACGACCAGGACGCTAGTAGCATCTCCCCGGCCGAGGAGATAACGCTGCCCCCCGGGCCTGGAGGCGACGAAGAGCCGGAGGAGGCTCTCCTCCTACCGTGGGACCGCTTCTCCGCCTGGCTGCACTGCATCTGTGTGGTCGGCTTCGACTTGGAGCTGGGACAGGCGGTGGAGGTGAGGCAGAAGTAGCCGCCGGGGACAGCTGGGTCATGTACAACTCCTTTGCACTGTGGCTAAAATGTCTAAGTTAGCAGTTATCCACGGCTCAGACTATTTCCTGGACTGGACCACCACAAACCTCTCCATGAAGCTGTTTGACTGATTATTCTTTGGTCGAATAGTGCTGGCATGTTTACATACAAATACAACAATAACAGCAGAGTGATAGAATTATATCACTTTTTACTTTTAACAGGATAGCGAGTTCATGACCTGATGATGTTTTTTTGTAGCCAAGATGAAGTGTGTGTGTTTTTCCTTCGCTCGAGTTAGTCTGCAACAGCAGCCTCATCATCACCCATACCTCTACTTCACATGGAGGCATTTTGCTGAAACTCATCCTCAGACATGCACATATTAAACTTTTTCAGGCCTTAAACTGTGGGAGTTGAACACAGCGCCTCTGGTTTTGAGGGTTTAAATCCCACTGGAGCCACCAAGGGTAACAGAGCAAACACCTGTTGTCCTCACATGAGTTTTGGATACAGACATTAATCAGCAACCTGTTAGCAAGTTTTGGTTACAATGCAATGCAATGCATGTGTTTAAGAAGGTCCTATACAGCGATTTGTCATTTTACTATTACTTTCATTATTGATTAATCCACTGATAGTTGTTTTGATAAACTGATTAATTGTTACCTCTATAAAATAGCACAGAATTCAAAAAAATTATCCATCACAAGTACCCAGATCCCATTGGGACAATTACAAATATGCGGCTTTGTTAGACTAGTTCAGCAGTTCATAGATATTCAGGTTACAATCATACCAGAGTAAGAAAACAGGAAACATTTAAAAAGCATGACTTCTGCCATTCCTTTATCTGACGATCAACTAATTTGTTGATTTGTTGTTATTCCAAATTCCATTACAATTATTGCCATGGTCAAAATGGCTATTTGATACTGGTGTCAGAAATGATATTTTTAGGACCTTTATTAGAGGAATATAAACATGTTTTTCTACAAGACTCTTTTTCATTTAACAAAAGAAGCCAAAGTTCTCAATGCTCCATGTTGACTAAATACTATATATTTCTTCCATATAATACAGTCTGAAATTGGCAAAATGTTGATTTAAACCATTTATATTAATAATCAGATTAATGAATAAAGACCACAAATGACAGTTTTCAGTATTCTGTGCCACAGACACATATCCGTTAATAACTCTCTGTAGATATTATATAAATAAATAATTGTTGCTAAAATATACAGTGCACTTATCACTTAAAATCGGTTTATATCAAGTCGAGTCAATTTTATTTGTATAGCACTAATTCACAACAGAAGTTATCTCAAAGCGCTTTTCAAATAGATCAGGTCTAGACCTTCTCTATATGATATTATTTACAGAGATTCAACAATTCCTACCAAGAGGCGACAGTAAGGAAAAACTTCCTTTTTAAGAGGCGGAAACATTGAGCAGAACCGGACTCAGGGTTGGCAGCCATCTGTCTTGACCAACATCTATACTGTACTTTCCTGTTTTACTGACAAATAGGTTTCAGGTATAAGTAATTAATTAACAAGTTTTAAGAAGATATCACAAAGTTTAAACATTTGGCCTGTTGTAGTACAGGGACTGCAAACTCTAACATTATCAAGTGCAATAAAATGACGGATAGGATTTACAGACAGTAATAGATTCAGTGATTGTGATTGAAGAGACACATAAATGTTGGTAAAGATGTTTGAAAAAGAGCTGGATGAGCTCCTGCTGTGCGCTAAACTCTCTTCCTTTTTCTTCCAGGTCATTTATCCTCATCATTCCAAACTGTCAGAGAAAGAGGTGAGTCAAACTGACTTTTTAAGATATTTATATTCTGTATATAATCACATTTTGATGGACAAGTTCACTAAATCCTGTGAGTCCTGAGCTGTAAAAGTGGGAGAGTTTGGTAGATTATTCCAAAAAAAATTGTCATGTTTGGTCATTGTAATGAAGATCATTGATCTCCTGCTGTTTGCTGTTTGTTGTGTGTCAGTGTTGGGTGTGTGGATTAACTGAATCAACCTAAAATGACATTATAAAGAGAATAAAAACAAAAAAATATAATCTTGTTCCTGTTTTCTTTCAGAAAACAAGCATCTGCTACCTTTCCTTTCCGGACTCAAACTCAGGTGAGTTCGTGTTTCAGCCTTTTAAACTTTTGTCTGACATCTTTGAATGCAGCAGAACCTGGCGATGTGTCAGATTAAGGGCCGGGTTATGCTTGAGAAGACATCGTGTTGTCTGACCATGTTGATCAAGTTTTTAAGATTTTTCTGATCGGCCATGCTCGATAGTGCAGTGAAAAACCAGCTGCCGTAGAAAGGGTGAGATGCCTTAATTGTTAGATATGGAGATAAAGTTTTCAGACAGTCTCTCCTGGATGGCATTCATAGTTTTGCACTCAGATGTTCAGAACAGACGGGGACAGAAATAATTGTGTAAAGAATGAAAAAAACTACAGAGAGAAGATAAATCCTTGCTTACTTTCTCACCTCCACTCTCTTGGCCAGTCACAGTGTGAGGTGGGTGTGAATGTTGGATTGTTGGTTTTAGAAACAACTCGCAGTATAACACATCACAGTTAAACAGAACCACAAACTACATCCTCCAAAATGAGCATAAAGTCGACACTGCTTTAAAACAGTTTTTGTAAAAAACTGAACATTTGAACCTGCTGTCACAGAGGGGTGAGATGCAATGAATTATACAAATAGGGATAATGATGCGCTCTCTCAGGCAGTCTCTCCTCAAAGGCACACATGGTGTTGCACTCTAGTGTTCATATAAACAGTCACAAGAAGTAGTTGTGAGAAGAATTAAGAATAAGAGCAGGAGACAGAAGTTCAAACCCTGCCTACTTTCACACCTCCACACAAAAGGCCAATGACTTTCATGTGGATGTGTTTGTCAGTCTCAGAAAGTTACAAAAACAGACCCAACCCCATCATCAAAAAGGTGGTTTCAGACTGTCATGCTGGTCACTTTTAACCCTTTGACGGCCTTGGGTGTGTAGGTGTGTAGGTGTGTAGGTGTGTGGTGTGTAGGTGTGTAGGTGTGTAGGTGTGTAGGTGTGTAGGTGTGTAGGTGTATAGGTGTGTAGGCCTCTAGGGCTGGATTTTTAAAAATAAATTGTAATATTACTATTGCCATAGTGATTCTGAATTAGGTTTTCTCCTTTCTGGAACACAATCTGGAAGCTTTGTTTTGACTTTGGCCCTCTGTTGACTGATTGTTGTTTAAGTTTTGTCTGACTATAATTGTTCTGCCCAGCAGTTACAATCAGGGACCATTTTGAAAATTGTTTTTTGTTGTTATGTTGCCAAAAGAAACGAGCCCAGAAAAAATGAGCTAGCGCAACTATTTTTAGACACTTTAATTAGTGTAACACTAGGCTGATGATAAACAGGGGTATGAATTGATTTGCACGCGCACTCATGCATAGACCTCTCTGGAATTGAGTGTGTGAATCAAGTGCGTGTGTCTGCCCGCAGGTGTGTGTTTTTTTGTTGACTGTGACTCAGCAGGCGGTGAAGCTGATGAACCTGCTGCTCTCAGGATGAAGACAGGATTAGAACAAAATGCTTACAGGGCTGCTCTATATATATATATATATATATATACTGTAGGTGTGTGTCAGAGAGCGAGAGATATTACACTGTAGCTCTCAGTGTCTCCCGTACTTCAGTCTCACATCTTGATCAGAGTTGGCATCATTTGCCTTTAATCCACTTTGAGAATTCAGAAAGTAGTACTACTGACACATGATGAGGCATGTTGTCTCTGCATTGCAGCACGCAGGTTTTCAAATGAAACAGTGAGTGTGATGTGAAAGTGCTGACTCTCACCTTTAGTCTGAGGCTTTTTACATCAGATGGAGAGTGGAGGAGATGTACCACCGGTTTTAGATGGAGAGATACGACCAAACCAGGGACGGAAATAGAATTAAAAATTAAAAATTAGTCTTAAAATGGTCACAGCCCAGATGACATAAAACATCTTTTGTAACATTTGTAACAAAACACTACAGTTATGCTGCACTTGAACATAATCAATAAGACATGCTTCTACTCTACAGATATTTAAAGCTGCGCGCAGTGAGGATCAAATGTAAAAGACTGTATTGTATTTACTTGTATCGATGAACCAGCCCTGTGTTTTCACCAGCTCTTTGAGTCTTTTCTGTCTCTTTAGAAAGAAATCTACTAATGCAGTTTTAAATGAGACCAGGCACTGGCAGGTATTCAAAAAGCAAAATGCAAACTGCTGAAAAAGGTAGTTGATTAATCAATTAGTCGATTGATAGAAAACAAATTGGCAACAATTGAGCTTCTCATGTGTGAACTTTTGTTGCTACTTTTGTGTGAGACGTCATGATAGTAAACTGAGTGTTTAAAACAAGATAACTGAAGAAATCACTGTGGGCTCTGTGACATTTCTTTTTTTTTTTTTTTCAAATATTTTTATAAAAAAGCTACAATACAATACTTTCAATTTCAGAAATACAATTTGCCTTTTCTTTTTTACACACACATATGTATACAGTCACATATACAGAACAAAACAAAACAAAAACACAGAAAATAATTACATTAATTTACAGAGTGCCATGTAATAAACAGTGAACCACCCCCCACCCACGCCCGTACCTGGCTCATCACGACCACCACACATACTATTCGTCATTCATGTAATATATAAAGATACAACATTAACATGCACACATTCAATCAGGTAGTACCTCTAAATTAGTGAAATAGGAAATAAAGGGTTGCCATTTGTGAAAAAAATTGACTGTACATGACATCTTTAAGCCACCGAGAAAAAGACGGATATTTAGCAGACTTCCAATGCAGCAATCATAAACGTCTTGCTAGTAAGGATGTGAAAGCTATAATATCCTTTTGTGTAGAGTTAAATGCAAGTGAGGGGTCAGGAATCCCAAATATGGCAATCAGAGGATAGGATGAATATTTACCCCAAGAACAGTGGACATAATAGAAAAATAACCTGCCCAGAAACCTTTCAAATCAGGACAGAGAAAAAACATGTGGCTAAGGTGACAAGGGGAGCCAATGGCATTTATCACATTTATCTTCCACTTCTGGATACAATTCAGATAGTCTACACTTAGAGAAGTGTGCCCTGTACAAGACCTTAAATTGAATAAGTCCAAGACGAACACGAGGTGGTAGATCGTACCCTCTGTATGGCCTGTTCCCAGGTCTCCTCATGTATTTGTATTCCCAGTTCCCCCTCCCATGTGCACCTAAGTTTAACATTTGAGTGGGTGCTAAAAGCCAAGATAATATCATACAACTTTGAAATGATACCTCTGTGATGAGGAATAAATGTTAGCATGGATTCCCACTGGTGTTCTGGGGGTAAAGAGGGGAAATTAGGGAAACAGTTACTAACAAAATTGCGAGTCTGAAAATAGCGAAAACAGATGAGTAACAGGGAGTTCATAGCGAGATGACAAATTGGCAAAATTATCAAAGACACCATCTACATATAAATCTTTGAATTGTGTAATACCATTGTCATGCCACACTGAAAATGTCGAGTCGGAAAGTGACGGAGGAAATAAATGGTTATTATTTAGAGGACCCGAGGAAGATGCAGCTACAAATTTATAGTGCCGTCTAAATTGAAACCAAATTTTGAGTGTGTCTCTGTGACATTTCTGACATTTTATAGGACAATTGATGGATCAATTAAACAGGAATATAATCTGCTGATTAGTCCAAAATGAAAACAATAGTGCAATATTGAAATTGCTATAATTCAAAAGTACAAAATTTGTCGTCATGAAAATGATAAGATTAATCTTCCAGCCCCTCAGGCACTTTATTAACACATCAGACATCTTGTGATTGATGAAAATAAGGCCATAGCTCCTTTTCCATCTGTGAGAAACTAAATTTCACTGATTGTGATTTGTTCTTTTTTGCTAATGAGACAGTGCCAGGGTCACAGGCTCAGATCCAGCGTCTCACATACTCTGATTAAGGTAAATAGAAACAAAAACACTGATAAAAAGAAGAGAATCCGGAGCCTGTTACGTCAGTCCAGACTGAGAACGAGAATTGTGGCTCAGCTGCTGATGTCCTGTTTCGTACTGGGTGGTCTCAAACGCAACACAACTGCATGATGTCATGGAGTCTTGGCTGAGTGCTTGAAGTGTGTGTGTGTGTGTATATGTGTGTGTTTGTGTCCTATGAATGAAGTGAGACGCGCGCACACACACACAACTTGCATTCTGAGTGTGAAGTGTTTGTGTCTTGTCCTGAACTCTGATTACCATTACCTCATTTTCTCTTCTCGCCCGCTCCGCTCTCCTCTTGCGTCTCTGCTGAAGTATGTGCGGAGGTCACGAGGAGGTTAAAGGCCGGCCGATGACTCATCGTGTACTTCCTATTTCCGCTTTTTTCCCTGTTTCCTCTTCCTGTTTATCCAAAACTTCGGAGGACACCAGGAAGACACTGAAGAGCCACTTGACATGACATGCCCTTTTTTTGAAATACACATTTTCTACAGTTAGACTTTTGCATGTGGAGCATGTTGAGTAGCAGTAAAAGTTATTTGAGTGGCAGTTGTTATTGATGTGGTTTACAGAGCTCGTAGCCTTTGAATACTGCAAAAAGAAGTATATAGGTAAAGGATAGATTATAGAAAGTTTATAAAAGATTAGATCATGGACAGCTGATATAAAATGTTCCATTACCTAAGAAGCAGTCCATATGGTAAACCAGCAAACACGAGCATCAAAGTTTGGTTGTGGCCCTTTCTACTTAAAGGGAGAAGAGGCTGTAAAGAGTTTAGGCTTTAGTTGGCTCTGGTATTTATTGGTTATTATGCTTTAGTGAACTATTCACATTGTGCGTATTGACCCTTTAACTCTATGAAAGATTCATGACATGGTGTGATTTGAGTAAAACTGGGGGCCTGTTCCAGAAAGCAGGACTAACAAACTCTGAACCGAACCCTTCACTCAGAGTTGACTGAGATGGGAAACTCAGCTGATCAGAGTTAGTTCAGTCAGCTCTCAGTGCATGCCTGGTGAATGAAAAAAAAATCCATCATCAATGGAGCTCGGAGACTACTCACCATGGCAACAGATAAATAAAGAGCAGAGCCTCCATTTTAATCCAGTGGTTTTGGAATGGAAACAGAGTCAATAATTTAACACTCACATTTTATTCAGTGTAATTCACTTGTTCAGCATTTATCAGACTTCCTATCAGACTTGAATTTCCTTAATTTAGGATAAAGCGCTGGAATCCTAGTGTATGTTACATGTTAATTATTAGATATATTTATTCAGCCGGACCACCACAGGCAGCAGAAAATGTTTAAAAATCTTGCTCAACAGCATTTAATGTATTTCAACATGCAGTACATTTAAACAGAGTAACTGAAAAGTAGTTAAGACTGCATTAAGCTTTTATTCAAAGACTCATTTTTAAACTACATGTAAACTACTACAATTATTTTCAGGCGCAACTCTGGGTTCGTTGAAGAGCAGGTTAGCTTCACAGAATACGTTACCACAGTAACGGAGGTTTAGTTTTCACGAAACCTGCTTCCTAGAACAACTTCTAACAACAACAACTATTCATTTTTGTTTATGAGTCTGTTGAACGCCTATTGTTCCTGTCGGTTTCAACAAAAGGATTAAACCTGGCAGTGTTTCCATGGTAACCACATCATCACTCCTGTGTTTCCAGGTTGCCTTGGCGACACCCAGTTTTGCTTCCGCTTCCGTCAGGGTTCCAACAGGAAGTCATCGCTCGGCTGCTTCCTGGAGACCACCGACCGAGACGCACCACCCTGTCTGAAGGTTGGGAAAGACACACACACACACACACACACACACACACACACACACGCACACGCACACGCACACACACACACATTTTTTGTATCCAAAAGAGTTTTACAGGAACATAAGCTGCTCTTGGCACCAGCGAACTAACTGAAGGGGAAATCTGCCCTCGGATACAATCCTAAAACATCAATTTCCTGTTTTCTTCTTAAGAGAAATCAAATACTCAAACATAAAATATTCTTACGCATCTCACCACGCCTGTGAAACCAAGTTGCCTCCCTCATTGAACACTGATGGAAAAAACTGGCCCATGGTTGAACCTGCTTGATGACCCACATCTGGATTGTCTGCTTTAGTGATATAAAACTCAATTCTGATTCTCTCTCTCTCTCTCTCTCTGTCTGTGTGTGTGTGTGTGTGCGTGCGTGCGTGTGTGTGTGCGTGTGTGTGTGCGCGTGTGTGTGTGCGTGTGTGTGTGTGTGTGTGTTGCAGAGGGAACAGGGACATTACTACGGTTATGTGTACTTCCGTCAGGTGCGAGACAAATCTCTGAAGAGAGGATACTTCCAGAAGGTCAGTGTCAGGCTGCAGGGTCACTGCAGTTCAGCTTCATTGTTTCTGAAATACTACTGAATATGAGTACTAATACACACTAATACACTGTATTAGTGTGTATTCGCTCACCTGGTAAAATTCAGTATAAAGTGCATTTGTAGAGTGATAATTTCATCAGCACGACCAAGTCATGTCATACAAATCACGGTACCATCTCACTGATTAACTTATTAGTTAATTAGAACAAATTAGTTTTTTCTATCACTGTTCAGCTGTTTTTAATGAAATGGTTCCTTCAGATTTTTCACATTGAGAACTGATGGGAAAAGGTGAGATTTACAGATTGAGTTGCTCAAAGACTTAGAATAAAAAATCATTAATGAAGAGGAAACAGTTGTTGGGGAAGAGAAAGTGAAAGGAGCAGAGTGTGAGTATGACATAACTCTTGTTGTACTGATGTATGTTTATACTGACTTTATCAAGACAACAGGTGAACATGGAGGAAGTGTTGAGTTTGAATTAACTGGGGAACAGGGACAATAGGAAATAAAAGGTCTAGCTCTCTCTGCTGCTGAGGCGCATAAAAGCCACTATTTGAAAATATATGATAATCAATTATATGTATTGCGTTATTTAATTTATTAAGTAAGTTATCAAGTAAAGATGCCAAACATTTTCTGGTTCCAGCTGCTCAGCAGTGAGAATTTGCTGCTTTTCTTCATTGTAAACAGAATATGTTTGAGATCTGAGGGTCGTCCAGCAAAAACTGACAAACTCACATGTGCAATAATTAACATATAACAACTGTGCAATATTATGTATCTGCTATTTTGTACTATATTTAAATATCTGCTTGTACAAATTATATTATTATTTAGAATCTATCTTTTTTATGCATTTGATATTCACATTGAATCTTGTCACCTTGAGCTCTGGGAAACTGTGTCTCACAGACCAAACAATTAATTAAATAACTGAAACAGAGATAAAGAGTTAGTCACAAGGAAAATGATAATTAGTTGCAGCTCCAGTGACAGTATGTTTCTAATGATCAAATCTGTCAGGCTGACATGAACAGAGCAGTTCAGCACTCAGCTTTAACAGGGAATACTGATGTCTTTTCATATGACAGTGTTGTGAATACAGATTTCTCTCTCTGTCTCTCGACCAGTCTCTGGTCCTGATCAGTAAACTGCCCTATGTGACCTTCTTCCACTCGCTGTTGAAGATCATGGCTCCAGAATACTTTGAGAAACAGGAGCCCTGTCTGGAAGCCGGTCAGTCCGATTATCTGTCTCTACCTGTCTGTCTTTTTGTCTCTACCTGTCTGTCTCTTGGTCTCTACCTGTCTGTCTGTCTCCTTCCTGTCTTTATGTACCTATCTGTGCTGGAGTTATAAGATGCCACCTGTCTTTCAGGTGGCATCTTTAACAGTTTATGCACAAACAGACATTTAGTTTTAATCAGTATAAAGTGGATGCTGATTCAGATCGCTCTTGTTTGTGTATTTGATTGACAGCTTGTAATGACATAGACCGCTGGCCGACACCCCACCCCGGACGAATCCTGACGCTGCCTATTATGGGCGTGGTCATAAAGGTAAACTCGCACACACATGCACAGTTACAGGCAAGGGTCAGAGGATTCAGTGCAGTCGGGTGTCAAAGTACAAACTGTCTGTGTGTGTTAGTTAAATAACTTTGTTAATCACCAGAGGGAGAACTAGTTTGCTCACCTATACACTGTGAATGATAACAGACAGAATCCTACTGCGACAGCTGTGACACTAACATACAGACCACCACGTCACAGGAGCACTTCAGTGCAGTTCATAATCCCACCAATTAAAAAACTGTTAATAAAATTGCTCTATTAATGTTTGAAGAGTTTCAAGAAAACAGGCAGTGAATATGAAGATATGTTATTAATGATATGAAGATTACGGATTGTGGAGCACCCTGCTGGTGTAGGGATAAAGGCACCAACCACTGGGTTCAGTTTAACTGGACAGGAAGGGTGCTACAACTCTTAAATAAATACTGTACAGTTTAAAGTAAAGTATTTCTCACAGATGTAGTGGAGTGGGAGTATAAAGTAGCAGAAAACAGAAAGTACAAGTCGCTCAGATTTGTACTTAAGTACTGTAATTGAGTAAGTGTGGAGGGTTGTGGAGGTTCAGTCACCTGCTAACAACAGTAAAGGTGTAAATGAATGATTCATGAATTATTGTGAGATACTGCTGAATCTAAAACTGAAAAAGTACTGTGACTGAGGAGCTGTTTTATTTCCCTAATCATGTTCTGTCCGTGTGCGAAGACGCATCGATTCAAAAACAACTATGACACGTACACGACCATCCGATCTCTGATTAAAGCAAACAGAAGCAGTGTGGAGTTGATACTCTGAAGTGCAGACAGAAGCAGGAGAAATCTTGTCAGTGTTCATCTGGTTTGTGACGAGCATCTGAACTGTGACTGTGTTGAATCTGTGTGCTGCTGCAGGTTCGAATCCCGACCTGCTACGACAAACCAGGAACTTCACAGCTGGTCCAGTCCGCCCAGGTGATGACACACAACATCACACACATGCGTACACACACAAAAGGAAGCTCTTTTGTTTGATAGGAGTGTGTTTGTTTTTCAGAGTGACAGTCTGGTGTCCATCGTGCTCCCAACCATCCATGAAGTCGACCTCTTTAGGTGAGACTTGCAGGTCATGGTGTTGCCCTTCTCCACAATACACACGCATGTGTCATATCCTGTCGCAACCTGCTGTTCAGGTGTGACGTGGTACTGGCAGGACGGTTTTACCTGGTGACACCAGGAGAACAAAACCTTCCCTCCAAACGATTATCTGCCAAAACTAGTGATGGGACAAAATAAAGCCCAAGCTTCTTTGCAGTATTCCTCACCCACAGGGTCAGTGTGACCATCATGAATAGTCATGGAAATTTTAAAAAGGTCAGTCTTACTGGTTCTTGCTGTAGTGCTGTCACCCTGTTGTGCTAATTTGCATATTCTGTATTCTGTCCAAAAGAAGAAGAATAACCACCTCCTGCTCACGTTCAGGTCCGTGTGGTTATTTTGTCCTTGATCACGGGCACCTCCTCAAGAGCCTGAACAAAAAGACAGGAATAAAACCAGATAAAAACATGAGCAGCATAAAGCGAACTACCAGAGCAGTTTGACCCTGTCAGGAGTATTTGGAAACAGAAAAACACCTGCTTGTTCAAATGTGTGGAACGGTCCAGTAATGATGAATAAGGAAACTCTCCTCATCAGTTTGTTTTGCCTGCAGATGCTCCCCGGTCCAAAAAGGACATTCAGCAAAACACAAAAAATGCATTTTAAACAAGTATTTGTTCTGTCAGTGTCGTGTGCTTTGGCTTTGTAAAGGACCAAATGTTTTAGCCCTAGTCTGTGAATGTCTTAACATTAACGTACTGTTGAAGGTGTTTTCTACCTTCCACTCACTCGTGTGTTTCAGGTCATTTCTATACTTTGTAAAAAATCAACTCAAGGAGATGAGAATATATATGTACAAATAACCTTTGAAAACCCTTTTTTGGCAGGAAAGGAAACTGTCTTATACACACATTCTGAACTCTACATATTCATCTTCTCTCTCCAGGTGTTTCTACCCGGTCTTCTTCCACATCCAGATGCTGTGGGAGTTGGTGTTGCTGGGGGAGGCACTTGTCGTGATGGCGCCGTCACCGGCAGAGTCATCAGATACTGTGCTGGCACTGGTCAGGTGAGTCGGAGGGGTTAGGGACAGGTCGTTGTGCCAGAAGGAACAGAATAATTAGGTCAACCTGTATTTCACAACTTGACATTTTGCAGCATATTTAAAGTAAATTTTAAAATAAGTGAAGATGTAATCTGAATCTCTCTTTAAATTCTGGAAAAGACTGAGAATGTCTAGAAATATGTCTTTAATACATAATTTCACACCTTGAATTCAGTTGTAAAGGATGTGAATGAATCACACAGACTAGTTATATAAATACATATGTGATATGAAATGTGTTTTATTTTTTCTTTCAGTGACGACATTAATTGTATTATCCTATTTAAAATGTTTAGGTTTCACTTACAAATACATTGATTTAAGAGGCATCCGATGTTTAGTTGGATCAAGTTCATATTGTTGTGGCCTCTCCCAGTCCTTCTCTCTTACATATACATGTTCACTCTCAGTGTCATTGACTGTGCTGTGACTGGCTGTGAAGCTCGAGCTGCTCCTTGTCCAGTCATCCTGTAGCGTTGGTTGGTTTGTACTGGAAGGAGATGAAAGTCCTACAGCAAACAAACGGGGTGATTAAAATAATTTGCGAGGGACTTTGAAGGATTTAGAAATGCTGTGTCAAGGTCTTTCTGCTCATCGGAGGGTCATGCAGCCACATGAGAGTGGATCAGGCTTCAAACATTAATATCTCTCTCTCTCTCTCTCTCTCTCTCTCTCTGTCTGCAGCTGCATCTCTCCTCTACGTTACTGCAGTGACTTCCGGCCGTACTTCACCATCCACGACAGTGAATTCAAGGAGTACACCACCAGGACGCAGGCTCCGTGAGTAAAGATGAACCAGCACAGCAGCTACCGTGTTGCCCTTGAGCAAGGCACTGACTTCCCATCTGCTTTGCTTAGTTGCTCAGTTGCTTAGCAGCACTTCAGCCATGGTCAAGAGGAGGGGAGAGTGTCTCTGTACTTGTGCGATTCCTGCTGGTCCTGGGTTTTTGAGCTTGTTTTAAGTCTGATCTCTAAGAGCTTCAGCGTTCAACACACACTGTCTGTGTTTGGCAGTGATTTGTCATCTGACACCTGTACTTCCTGCCTGCACTGGATGCTCTCTGCGGGCAGAAGAAGTTGTTGGGATGTTTTGATCTAGTCTGTGATTGGATTGCTGATTTTCCAGAGTGTTGACATGTGCAGGCTTCGATGGAAAACAACAGGCACAGGTGTTTTGAAGTGTGTCCTACACATTATTCTTATGGGACTGTGTGTAACATGCAATGACGCTGTCACTGCCTTGAGACCATGAGGCTATGGCGACACACTCGATCTCTCCACCCGTTATTGTTCTCCACCTACTGAAAGGTTAAAGGTAGCAAGAATTCAGCGTCCTGCTCAGGGACTCTTCAGGTTGGAGGTTTGCTGTTTGAACCCGAGTCCTTCTTCTTAGAGATTTGTCTGTGTTTGCCTTAGTTAAATGTTGTAGTCACCTGTGATCCGTCTCTCTGTTCTCTCTCTACAGGCCATCGGTCATTCTAGGAGTGACCAATCCTTTTTTTGCTAAAACTCTTCAGCACTGGCCGCACATCATCCGCATCGGAGACATGAAGCAAGCAGGTAGATGATGCTGCTGCTCGTCCACTTCAAGTCAAATCTGTATTAATTAAAAGAAAAATACAGCACAGTCCCCTACAGCAGTAACTTCAGCCTCAGAAATGACCTCAGACTCACACTGTACGGCCAAAAGTATGTGGACAACGCCAACGTCCAGATACTTTTGTTTATTCTAGAGCCACGCTTTGATTTGACTCACAAAATGTGAGTTAACGTGGAGTCTTTCAAACTGATGCATTTACTCATCAACTTTTCAGGGGCAGCCCTTGTTTTTTCCTTGTTGGGTCTAGGACTTTTAGTTTGAATGAAGGGAAACGGTAAACAACAATATTTGAGACAACGGTGTACTGCCTACATTACATTACATTACATTACAGTGTACAGAGGCTTCTAGCTCTCTGGTTACTCTGTCTATATACTGTTACCATCCAAAATGAAACATATATATGATATAAATATGCGTATGCTGCCCACCCCCGTGTTGAATTACTGTACAGCTGTAAGTCAGATGTCAGGTAAGACATCGTACAAACCCTGAATTGTCCGTCTGATCTTTCCTCTCTCCGTCCGTCCGTTCTTCTCAGGTGAGATGGCGAAGCAGATGAAAGTGAAGAAACTGAAAAACCTCAAAACTCTGGACTCTAAACCTGGTAAATGCTTCATACTCTTCATTGTGTCTTTATATTTTGGTGTAATTATGTAGTGGAGAACAGACCTGCAACTTGCTCACAGACTGAACACAGGCAGCAGATTCTCCACCAGGGGGAGCTGTCAGATCAGCTTCTGTTATCTGGTGTGTGTGTGTGTGTGTGTGTGTGTGTGTGTGTGTGTGTGTGTGTTTGTGTGTGTGTGTGTGTGTGTGTGTGTGTGTGTGTGTGTGTGTGTGTGTGTGTGTGTGTGTGTGTGTGTGTGTGTGTGTGTGTGTGTGTGTGTGTGTGTGTGTGTGTGTGTTTTGCAGGTGTGTACACTGCATATAAACCGTATCTCAACAAAGATGAAGAAATCATCAAACAGCTTCAGAAGGTAAGACTAGATAACCAGCCGTGTTCAGCCGTATATTTATATTTATTATATATCAATATTTTTTCACATTTTTTATTGTAAATATTTAATCTAATTGTTAAATTTTTCTATTTATATTTAAGATATCTGACCTGCAGCTTTGTTTATATTTTGCTTCCTTTGTTTTCCATGTTGTTATGCACCAAAACACCAAAGCAAATTCCTTGTATGTTGAAAAGCTACTTGACAATAAACCTGGTTCTGATTCTAATAAGCAGAAGTTTACTGATCATCTCGGTCGGGTTCAGTCTGGCTCTAGAACCAGACAAACAAAGTGTAAAGGTGATGTTTTTTTTAGTTTTTTTTTTACTTGATTCTCAGGGTGTTCAACAAAAGAGACCTTCAGCGGCCCAAAATGCAATTCTTCGACGCTATTTCTTAGAACTGACACAGAGCTTCATCATTCCACTGGTAACAGCTTCTTATTCTCTCTCTATGTCTCTCGAGATGGTTTCATTGTTTCATCGTCACATGGTGCTGTGTAGATTTTGTCTTGTTTGTGTCTCACTCACAACAATTTTTGATAAAATATGTCAGGAACAAGGACAGTGGTGTTTTTAATGCACTGTCACATGGATTGATAGATAAATAGATAGATAGATAGATAGATAGATAGATAGATAGATAGATAGATAGATAGATAGATAGATAGATACTTTATTATTGATTATCTTGGGGCCCTGCTGGTTTGAATTGATCACTGAACCACGCTTGTGTGTTACAGGAGCGGTACGTGGCCAGTCTGATGCCTCTGCAGAAGTCCATCAGTCCCTGGAAGAGTCCTCCTCAGCTCCGACCGTTCATCCAGCAGGACTTCATGAAGACACTGGAGAAAGCTGGACCTCAGCTCACATCCAGACTGAAAGGAGACTGGATAGGACTTTACAGGTAGACACACACACACACACACACACACACACACAAACACACACACACACAAACACACACACACACACACACACACACACACACACTGGAAATGCACACAATGCAGAGCATCATGTGGACTCCTGTGTGGTTCTCTCTGCGTCTTAAGGCATTTCCTCAAGTCACCCAACTTTGACGGCTGGTTCCGCAACAGGAGGCGAGAGATGACCCAGAAACTGGAGGCTCTGCACCTCGAGGCGCTGTGTGAGGAGGTGAGATGTTTAAAGCTCTCTTTAGAAATGAAAACTTCAGGGTGTCCTCTCTGTCTCTCTTATCCTCTGTCCGTCTGTATCCGTCTGTAGGATCTGCAGCAGAGGATCCAGAAGCACACAGAGGTGGAGACGGTGGATCTGGTTCTGAAGCTGAAGGATAAACTGGTAAGTACGAACTCATCCAAGGCTCAAACGATGACTACGACAGTTTATACTGCTAATACTACTTCTACTACTTGTTAAATCCTACTGGGAAGCGCTGAAATATGATATAATAAAGAAGAATGGTATCATCCTGTCGGTTTTCCACCATGTGGTTTTAAAAAGGTCTTACACGTAGCTCAGTGAACGCTGCAGAAACCCGCACAGACTCTAATAATGTGAACGTTGGTGAATGTGCTCCGGCTCACGATGCTCTTTGCTGCAGAGTCAGGCGGAGAGGGAGCAGCTCCCGGTGCGTCCGGGGACCCTTCCCAAACTGAGGGCCCATATCGATGCCGTCATCCTGGCCCTACCAGAGGACCTTCAGGGCATCCTCCACAAGCCCTCCACACCCTGACCTTTAACCTTCTGTCTGCAACTCTAACCCCAGTTTGAGCTTGTTTTAAAGTTTGGGGGGTAGTGGGGCCTCCTCCCAGTTGGCTCCCAGGTTCAGGGGCCCCCTGTTTACTCAGCCTTGGTTCCAGTTCGAGGACCCCTAGTTTGCTCTAACATTGAAAGCACATTGCATCTTGCATTTCCCCCCCAAAAAATATCCAAATTCAGTTATATTTACACCCCACCCCCATCCCAACCAAACTGCTACTGTGGTGGCTCGGTGGACCAAGCGTGACGCTCATGTCTCATTGATCAGGTGGTATTGAGACCAGCTGGAGCAGGCCACAGCTGCTCGTCGTAAACTCCTCGTTTAAACGATGTGAGGATGTTTTTTTTTTTATCACAGAGACATTATTAAACAAAGATAAGAGCGTTGAGCATCAACGAAGGTCCATCTGAGCCCGTGGTGAACCTGTGTGCAGAAGGATTGTCATCACTGTGGAAGTAAGAGCAGGAAGATGACCCAAGCTGACCTTTGACCCTCAGCATTTTTACCTCTTGATGTTTTTAATTTTTACTTTTTTAATTTGACGATGGACTGCTGCAGGCAGAACTGACTGGAGCTTTCATCCATTTAAAAAGAAGAAAAAAAAAAAGTTTTTTAAAAGAAGTGCACTTCATCGCTAACTGGACCAGTGTGCCCTTCTCTCACACACACACACACACACACACACACACACACACACACACACACACAGAGACACCTTTATGCAAACAAACTGAAGCGAGCAGAGCCAAGCAGTGCTTTATGATTCAATTTTACTAAAATGTTGTCCATAAAAACACACACAGCATTAAGCACCAGCGAGCCTGTAATAACTGTCAATGCAGTAAACATCTCTTGTCTCGTGGGCCCAGGAGCAAATCACATCCCTGTATCCATATTCAGAATTGTCTCTGGTGCGGGTTGTCATTATATTTGTATGTTTCTGAAGACTAAGTCCAAAAGTTGTGTGTCGCTATTGTGTGAAAACCTGTTTTTATTTCAACTACCTGATTCTGAGCTCCTCCGCGGGTCGAGGAAAGTCTTCGGCCCGCTGGACTGTGAAACTGTGGAGGCCCGTTTCTGCCAAGACTGAAAAAAAAATGAACAGATGAAAAGTTAGAAATGTCAAAAATGCTCATGGTAAATCAAAGTGAAGAGATAGAGAGTCAAAATCGTGAGCGCTCAAGTGGAAATTTTGAATTAAATCAAACTTATGACTTAAGTCAAAATTATGAGATACTAAGAGGAAGTAATGAACTATTATGAGATTTTAAAAACATTTTTTAAACTTTGATAAATAATAGTGACTTAGACAAAATTTGAAAACAAAGTTTGACTTTTATTTGATAATTTTGACAAAAGAATATCTCTCATTTCTAACATTTTATCTGTTCTTTGTTGTATTTTACTGGCACAGATGAGCTGTTGTAGTAAAACCCTTCGATACTTCTGTGAAAACTTGAGCTCAACGCAATACCACTTTCCTCACTCCTCACTCTGTGGAAAGTTTTCACTTGGCAGCAGCAACACAAGAAATGCACTTGAGAAATATCCATACATCCTTGAAGGAAAAAAAAAAAGGATTAAATAAATCCAGGGTGCAAAAATAGTGTAATTGAATTAAATATGGTCTAAAAGTAACTTCAAAAAGAGGATTTTATTCTGTGCTGTGTCAGTTTGTAAGAGCAGATGGAGGAAACTGCTTTTAAACTCGTTCAGTGACTCCAGCTGAATAAACTGAAACCAAGATTCATAAATTCGTAAATGAAGCTGCGCTCACACTCAGTGTGTTTGGGTCAGTGATGCTGAAGTGGCAGTAAAGACCGGATTATACTTTCGACATGTTGAATGATATAAATTATGCAATCCTGATGCATTATGTGTGTCGGCCACAGATTTTATTATCTCACAGAAAGCGTGTCTCTCACCGCTGTGACTGGATGGGCAATTTGAAAACAGATGCCAATGAAATATGTAAAAAGAAAAATGTAAAAAAATAAATAAATAAATACATTAAGGTGCTCTCGCTGCTAAAGATTTTTTTTTGCCAAAGAATAAATCAATCTTATAGTCAGTTAGGAGCTAACAAACCTCATCTCATCTGAGGCGTTTATTCAAGCTGATTCCTCTTAAAATCAGAAAGTCAGCAACAGTCATCACATTTTAATGTTGTTGTTGACTATCTTTTCAAGTGTAATGAGACGATTGTGTAGTTTGCTCCTGAGAGTTTATAGAAAATACAAATTTCTACTGGAGGCGACGCACTGCGGTCCTGAACATTGAGTCAAGTATGGAAGCCAGAAAGAAAACAATGTTTGGAATGATTAAAATATTTGAGACCAGTCAAAATGATTAATTACTATTTCATAATTATCTAGTTATTTATATTAGAATTTTGATGTTGTATTAAAATTCTGACTTTAAACACTTTGACTAACAAAGTCTTAAAATGTCAAATGATTTGACGACATTTTTATTTGTCATTCCATTTTTTTTTATTTCTTTTTTTTTTTTTTTTTTTTACCCCCTGGCAGAAATGTTCTTCCACAGTTTAGTGATAAATTATGATTGCGAAGACAAATTGAGGCTTTTCTCATTAGTCCTGCCTTCCACAAGAAATAGGCAAGATACGTCAAAGTAAAAAAACCGGCAAGCTGAAAACAGATACTGTCAAAAAAGAGAGTCCCAAAATTCACTCTATACTTAATAACTAGCGACATCAGGGTCGGGGCAGAGAAAAATAAAAAATAAAAACACTACAGCTAGCATTGTCAGCTGATGTCTCACAGACGGAGTAGCTTTATGATTGGGGTTAAAATGATGCCGGTGCCTTTAGACGGAGAGCAGAACCAAAGTCTCGATGAGTTAGTCTCAACCTGAACGAATAAAAACTGGTTCCTGTAAAGAAAATAAGAGCAGGTCTTCTTTAACTGCTGCTCAATGCTTAACATTTATTCTTTCTTCTGACACTAAACTAAATTTATTCTGCTGATGAGTCACTTCTGACTGAACTCCATCCTCCTCAGGATATGGACAAAAAAATACCCCCGAAGTCTGTTTCAAGTGTTTTCTGCAGAGCAAGCAAAATAAACGGATGCATTGTTAAACTAGATCAGAAGTGGTAACTAAAGGTGCCGATCTAAACGAAGTCGTGAGTCTCGTCAAATCAATAAACCCAACAAGCTCTTTCCTCATAAAGGGGAGACGAACACTGCTGGGTCTGTTGTACATGTCTGAACCCTTTAACTGCAACATGTGCTGAACTTACATTAATGTGGATTGTTTTTGCTTCGGAATACAAGGTTTCGGATTGATTGAAGATTTTGTTGTTTTTGACCATGATTTTTGTCATTAATTAAAATTGTAATAAGATATCTGTCGTGGCAGCAGGTTTAAATTTAACATTTTGAATTTAAAGGGGTAAAACATGAAAAAACCATCACTATGTTCCTGGAAATGAAAATAATTCACCTCAAAGCTTCTTTAGGCCTGATGGACATTCCTGGACCTCTATTGACAAAACCATATATAATGACAGCAATAACACTTTTACAGGTAATTTTATTTACTATGGTAATTTGTATTTTCATAGCGTAAATTACTCTGACTTACTACCAGGTTTTGTGGAGTTAGTGGTCATGCACATCTGGACAGGAATTTAGTTGATGTTTGCATTTCACTTGTTTGAAAATGTAAAGTGGATTTCTTGACACACTTTTGGATTATGTTGTTTGGGTCATTTTCTTTGAAGCCATCACGTAACATACGTTTTATGAATGCTTTGAAATTTTTGTTCAGCAGATAATTGTAAAGAAAAATAACAAAAAATATGTGCTGGTTGGAAAAACCTGTGTCATCTGGTTGTTGGGCAACCATGTAAGTTTTATATTTGTTAAAAGAAAACACAACTTATTTTAGCAACTTTGAATTTTTTTATGGAGGGCTATTCTCATATTCCACTCTGTAGAGAATTAAGAGTTTTGTACATAATGGTGTAAAGTGTATTTGGCCCTGAGGATGTACAATAATTATTTTGTTATTACAACAGATGTCTTGATAAATACAGAGTTATAAATAAGAATTGCTTCATATAATGTTAATTTACCTTTCTTAGAATAATTACAATGATGTTGAGACACTTTGACATTTTGAATTTGTAGCTTATTTGCTATCGGACACGATGGGAATGGAAAGTTTTAGCATTTCTCTTCACTGACCTTGAAAACAGCAGCTAACATTGACACCATTTGTCAGTCACTGGTTTAAATGAATAAGTATTTTGCTAAAGTCCAACTGCTTATTAGTGTTGGTGTCAATGGACAAATTTCTGCATAAAGTTAATAAGGAACATTTAAACAAAACCCCACATAGTTGTTAATATTTTTTTTTTTTACGATATCCGTTTAGGGACTTCAGATGGAAATGATCTGGTAGCTAAATCTGGTACATTACATCTCTTTATATGAGATTAAAGGTTTTTGTACATGATCGATAAATGTAATAAACTAAAGTATTGTGTTTAAACATGCATGTAATTAACAGAGAACAACCTCATGTTCAGAAGTAGCCTATTAATAATGCTCTCGGCTAATAGATCGTTACATATTAGCTGCTTTTAGCAATAAAAAGTATCAATATCGGTATTGATACCAGTGATCCTGGTCCTGGTAGTAACTTGGTGTTTTTATCTAAACAAACTTTTGTGGTATTACTCGCCCCAAAGTTGTCCTGCTAGGTTAGCTTGTGGCTACCTTCGACATTTTGTGCTAACAAGGACTTTCAAGTGCCAAAACCTTTGACCATTCATTCTGTCAAGTGTCTGGAAGAAAAACAATAAGACGTTACAAATTCAAAAAGTCAACATAAGCTAACACAAGCACATATAGCCATTGTGTTGCACAGCTACATTTTGCTCCAATGACACAGTCACTATATATTTTGTTTTTGTTGAAGCCATAACCACTACACTCAACCACTCGGGAGGACTACAGTTTGATTAAACGATGATGATACGAGGAAAGTGATGAATATAAGTTGATCTTTATTGATGCTTTCCACACAATGGCCTTGAGTTTATGTGAGCGATGGCAAAGGTGTTGATTACAATCTTATGTTACCCTTATTTTTAAGTTGAACCTTTGTATCTTTCATTGTTTGCTTTCGCTTGATACATTATTATAATTAAGAAAAGACAAAAAAGACACAGCAGCCATTTTGAACATTTGGTTAGTTTTATCTACTAGCTAGTTCTCTGTGCACATCTCCTGTTAACCAAGACATAACATATTCATGTCACGTTTTTAAATGTTAAACATGTTAAAAAATACAAACAAGACAAGAATAAAGAGCAATATAGATTCATATGTTAATATTTTAGCCCTTAGCTAATGTTAGCTGGTGTTAGCTTGCACTAGGTAACATTAGCTCTGTGTTTGTTCTGCTTGAACCAACTAACTCTTCTGTGTTGGTATGAAATACATTTTTCTTCTGAGTAAAGTTGCTGACAAAGTTTTAAAAAGGCTGCTGTGACAATAAGATCAGAGCACATTTTTCACGCATTTTATTATTATTTTTTTTTAGGTTCTGGTGAGTCCACTGTACTTGATTGTATTTTCAAAAATTGTTTCCTGTTTTGCTGAAGTGATGGTAACAGCTGACATTAATTTGACCATGGTGGTTATTATATGTCATTAAAGAGAGAGCTTAAATTTTAAATTTCAGTGTGTTCTCTTATTCTCTTAACTCGTCTTGGCTTCCAAAGAAAAGTCTTTGATCATCCAGTTTCTAGTATTGATAATCTCTTTCTGAGATGTCAATATTTAGATTGTTGGATCAAATAATCTTTTGCTGATTGAGGATTCTTTTGCTTTATCCATAATTGATTGATACAAGTTAGATGTCTGCCTGGTAAGATGGTCTGTTTCTAATACTTACAGTAATTATACCTACATTATCAGAACAGATCAGAAAGTTTAATAATACCTCTCTGTCCCAGCTGCATGTTACAGAAATCTGACAAACAATAACAGCAATCTGTGAGCCATCTCTTTATTGTTTTTTTTTAACAATATAAAAATTAAAACAAATATACAGAGAACAATAAAAAGTCAAAGGTGCTAGTAAAAATTAATTAGCTTAAGGTGTTAAAGTGAGACTAGTTTGTCTTGTAAAAGATAATCATACTTTTATCAAATCAATAACGTTTTAATTATATTTCATATTAATTATTGCTTGTTGATGAGTTGTTGTTTGCTGATTCAAGTTGAGTTTTGGATCATTAAATGATTAAATGGGGATTTTCCTGCACATGCTCCTGTGTGTTTCATTAAAGCTGCTGTCTCTCTCTGCTCTTACTTTCCCCCACATTGAAAACCCTCCTGGTCTTGTTCCCTCCCTTCGGCCGACGCCCTCTCCCCCTCCTGCTCGCTGGCTGTTTGGCCTGGATCTCATAGACGTCCTCCAGTAGCACATTTCCACTGCGAGAGTAGTTGATGTTGGACCAGCTGAGGACGGAGCCGCGGTACAGCCTAAAAACACAAACACAAACTTTCCTTTTTTTTGGGGGGGAATGATGGAACTCAAACAAGTAAAGAAAACATGGTATTTGTATTTTTTTATACTGTAATGTTGATGATAACATACATTTTTACAGATTTTTTTTTTTATGAAAGGACTTTTAATTGTAAAATAACACTGTGGATTGTCTTGTCAATCACAGAAACAGCTCATGTATTCCAAAACTGACTTGGGCACTTAAGGAAACAAGAAAACAAACAAACAAAGAGAACTAGAATTGCCGCCTCGTGCTTGTATCCCTCCGCCCAGCAGCAAAGATGCAGGGAGGTATGGTCACAATCGCCCCTTCCTGAGTGTTTTTGGAGAACATTATGATGTCACAGCGAAGTTGACCTTTGACCATTCGGATATAAAATGTCACTAACCCTAAAAATCACTTAATTTTATCCATTTGGGTTAAATTGTTTCATAATTGGTGTATAAATTTATGTTAAGTTGACATTTATAATTTGCAGTCTCTGCACTAATATTTGATTTGAGCCTGAAAAGTGAAAAGCCAAGTTAGAATTTATCAATGTTTCTTTAGCTGCTGTCATATTTTAGGGATAACACCTTTAAATATAATATAAACCTATAAATCCACTCTTGTCTTTGGTTTGAATTTAAACCTTGTTTCAGCAACAGATTTAACAACTGGACCAGATTTGATGCAACCTGACTGAAACAACTGATCACACACTGTCGTCTTTCTATACTTGTGAAGACCCCAGCCCCTAAACTTACCCATCCAAACTAACCTCAATGCTAAAACCAAGTCTTGATCTTTAAATGGTAATTTGAAGAAGTGAGACACACTCACACACACTCGCTCAAAGGTTCATACCTGTAGACGCCGCCGTTCATGTAGTCGGTGACTTCTCTGTAGCTCAGAGGATAATCCCACATCTGGACGTCAGTGACCTGACCATCAAAACCTGAAACCTCGATCACTGGGTCAATTGTCAATGAGTACTGTACAAGTACACACACACACACACACACACACGGACAGAAACAGCAGATATATAATATTAGAGACGATGATTATGTAAATTGTTGAGTTTGTAGTCTTATCCTCAAAGTATTAAATCCCTTTTCAGACATGAAATATGAAAATAAAAACAAAATTTTAAATAAAAAAATAAAACTTGACTGAATCTGATTCCGATTCAGTCTGGTTATCATTCAATAGCTACAAGAATGCTGATCAAGTAGAATTTGCTTCAGTAAATACTACGGTGGCAGGAAGCTTGAGGGTTGTATTGTCTCAGTAAATCTTGGTTCAAATCTGTAAAAATGCCATACAACTGCCACTTTAACTGATTATCTGGCGGACTCTTATTTCACTGGTTGTGATGGGGATACGTGTAAAGTTGTGACTTTTCTGCGCCATTATTTCAGGGCAATAGTTTCTCTCCAATTCACTTAAATAATTTTAATATATTTAAAGATCATTTCATTTTAAAACATTTAAAAACGTTGTTTTTAAACTATATTTTGTCACCCAGGTTGTCGACCCACTGCAGCCCACATGTTGCTGCTTTAGACCATATAAACTTGATAATGTGATATTAAGATGTGTTCTGCTGTACTTACTGTGTTGATGGTGGGTGTCTATTATTTTTACAGTAAATTAAGAAAAATCTACTCGACCTGTCGTGCTACTCCGTCCTCACCCGATCATTCAGCATCTTCCTGATGCTCATGTAGGAGCCGCTGAACATCTGGGCCACATTCTTCATGGAGTCCATGGTGAGGCAGACTCTGGTCCAGATGTCCGGTGCAACTCCTGGCAGGAGTTTTATGCGGGGTGACAAGTACAGGTTGGTGTAGCCGTACCTATCCAAGGACACTTCATATGTATTTGTTCTGTATCGCAGAGTCAGAGGGTTTCTGCTGCGTGGACCGACTATGAAGGTTGGTTGGTAACCGGTTTGCAGGGAGTCAGAGAGGTAACGCAGACATATGGACAAACCTGCAGGATTTAAATAAGGGAGTGTTGATTTACATATTTTATTGACAAAATGAAGTAAGAAAACAAACAGTACATGAACAGTACTTTGGTTGTTATAGAACAGCCTCAAATACACTATGTAGTGCGCACGACAGAAGTGGGTCTGTGCAATAACATCACACCTGAGACATGGGGTCATTTTCACGTTTCAAGCACAACCACACAGACTCAACAAAGACACACGAAAAGAAACTAAACGACAGAAGACGATATAACAAACAGAGACTCGATACAATCACAAAGAGACTCAAAGCAGTAAAGACGCGGCCGTGCAGACAGTGCAGTTTTACTCTTTATCAATCTTGCTCAACCGTTTTGCAAATAAAGGCCTTAAAATATGACGTTTCAATTTTGTTTCAGTCTTGCTACATTTTTCAGGGGAAAAAAAATCAATCAATCAAAATCACAAATTATTCCCAAGTTTGTGCCCAAGTCCGATCACATAATGAAGAACATCCTTCTAGTTTTTGATGAGCGACTGTGTGATTGATTCTGTTCCTGAACTGTTTCCCATACAAGTAATTGTTTCAGCTAATGTTTGATACAATAAAAAACCTAAGAGAGAGAAAAGTGCTTCTTTTTGGTTTCGTATTTTGCGAATGTTCTCACCTCTGGTCGAAGGGTAGGGGGTGGTGTAGTAGGAAGGAGTGGAGGGCCAGGCAGAAGGCTGAGGAGAATAATTTGGGGGATAGAAAGATATTCCTCCTCCATTATAAGACAAAGTGACCATCTTCCCATTTAAATTTACTGCAGGATGACCTGGAGAAGCAAAGAGGAAATAGACCACACAAAGAAGTTGTCAACACAATTTAACAGATTCTTTTTACTCATGCATTCTGTACATGTTTTGATTTTTTGAAGTGGTTATTTTTAATGTGTGTTAATGTGTGTTTCACACCTTTAGACTGTGTTAATTAGAGCTGATTGTAAAGTAATATTATTTAAGGATCGTTTCATTTTATATTTACTGCCAGATTTCTTGCAGCTCTTCATACACCAATGGATTAATTGTCTGAACTGTGTTTTAATTTAGTGGCTTGGCGGGATTATGAACTTGCACTAAGGCGCTCTGTTGCAGTAGTATGCTGTCTGAATGAGCAAACCCGTTTTCCCTCTGGTTATTAATAAAGTAATAATCTAAAGTGTGTGTGTGTGTGTGTGTGTGTGTGTGTGTGTGTGTGTGTGTGTGTGTGTGTGTGTGTGTGTGTGTGTGTGTGTGTGTGTGTGTGTGTGTGTGTACCTGTTGTCCATGGAGTGGTGGTAATCCATCTTGGAGTGGTGGTAGTCGGTCTTCGAGTGGTGGTAGTCGGCTTTGGAGTGGCTGTAGTTGTTTTTGCAAAAGTAGTTATCATGATAACCATCATCATAGGAACAAAAAGCTGCGTGCTCTTCATCTTCATCCTCACCCAGCTGACCAGAGTCTCTACAGTGAAGCGTCTGTGTGTCCTCGCTGTGTCTTGAGTCTGTATCTGTCTGTTGCACATCAGCTCTGTTCTCTCATTTCCTCATCAGGCGTCTGCGGCAACTTTAAGTTTCGTTTCTGTGCACAGCCCCCCCCCCCCTCCTTTTCTGTCTCTCCTGTGTCACCACATTGGTCACCATATTATATTGTTCTTGTCCACATTGAATACATCATTCAAACATTCACAGTGTAGTTGTCCCCCTTGGATAATGGCATTACTGTAACAAAAGCTAACTGGAGTCAGCAGTTGGCATTACCATTTGAAGTTGTCCTTATAATATTAAGTGTCTTGGCTCAGTATCACTTGAGTGTAACCTATATTTACTGTTTTTTATTGTTTCCATTACTCAAGATCTGCCACAGACTAACAGTACAGATAATGAAGAATTGTACAATCATCACTGATAGTTGTTGTAATATTGTACACGGAAGAAAACAGCTCAGCCAGACTGATGCATGGAGTGAAGAAGACACGTGATGTCTCACTCTGCTGTGATTCCCCCAAACCAGAAACACACAACAGTCTCTCTTTGTGACAAGGACCACAGCTGCCATGGAGGTCATGTCCTCTGTATATCTGCAGAATTTAGGTATAAAAACGTTATTTAATGGCTGATTCCAGTGTATTTAGACTAAAATGCAACTACAGGATTCACTATACAGAATATTCATCATGGTATGAAGACGCCTTTGAAACAGCCTTTAAATGTTTATGTTGGGAAATAAATTTTCCAGAAAACATAATCAAACAACTAATGGAAAAAAATTAAATATGAAGTTAAAAAATATTTTTTTTAGAAAGGAACTTTGTTGTGATTTTGATTCATGATATCTGTGTGAAATCTTTTCTATGGGGCTTTTTGTGAGCTTCCCTTTACACAGACATGTACAGAAACCGTGCAGAGCCACAAACCAAAGCAAACCTGAACTACACTTAACAACTTACTGTATCAATAAGTTTATCATCTTTAAGTTCCTAAAACCTACCTTACTATAGTGGTAGACTGAACTATTTCCAGTGACGGGGCTTCAGGCCAAAAAGACTCTGTGCAGGGTTAAGATCATGGTCTTATAAGACTGACTGTTGACATGAAGCCAACCGTCGTCTCTCATGTCAAAGTTCAGTGTTTTGTTGACTCGTCCATTCACAACTTACATAATTCACCCCTATATTCTTCCTCTATCATGTTTCTACTTCCTCTTTTGGTCCCATCCAACAAGTCACAAATACCACAGCAGCAAGAAGGCTTTGTCATACAGTGCATTTAGAAAGTATATTCACTTTTTTCCCCCACATTTTATATTTCAGCCTTATACTATAATTGTTTACATTCACTTTTTTCCTTATCGTTCTACACTTGATACCTCATAATAACAGAGAACAGAATTATAGATATTTTTGAAAATTATGAAAAAGGAAAAACTGAAAGCTACACTGAAGTTCAGTGGTCAATATTTCATTAAAATATCCAGAAGTTCCAGTTTCATGTATTAAATAAACTGTGATGAGCGCCAAGTGATAGCATTGGGTCACTATTAACAGATAAAGACTGACCTAGCTTAAGTAACAAAACTTTTTGTTCTGAATGCAGAGTGAAGTTAGTCAATGCCTTCATGACTTAATTTGTCTGCACTCTGCATATTTGTTTAACAGGAGTGGTAAAGTGATCAGTTGGTGGCCATATATTGGCTATTTTTATGAAACTAATTTGTCGCCATCTGCTGGGGGAGATTAATTCACGACAGCCATATCTTTTGAAGAGACATTACACAGAAACGTTAATAGAAATGTGTCTAGTTGATACATTTGTTGACAGACAAATTGAATGTATGTTTTGGAAGATTAGTCTATTTGATCCTGAATTGTCGTGTTTTCTTAGGGATTGTTCATATAAAAAAAAATGTAATAAAATTTGAGGAGCTTCCATTTTAATAAAAATATTCGCTGCGGTGAGAGTTTAGTAAGCAGCCGTAAATAGCGGTAACAGCAAATGGTAACGTCAGTAATCGTTACATTTTGTTTTATCGTCATATTTTGGCTCATTGGTCGTGTCGTTTTAAATAAATTCCCAGTCCCCTTAAATGCAACATCGTTTAACGTAAATGTCCAAATGCATGTCTCTGATTGGCTGTTAGTTTTGCACTGAAGAAACAATTAGCCAATCGGTGAAGCCGTTCTTGGTCGTTGACAGCAACCAACGTACACAATTTTAACATCCAGGAACTGGCGTGTCCCTGGCAGTGCGGTCAGTCCAACGCTGGACAAAACCGTCTTTATTAAACTATAAATGTGTTTCTAACCGCCCGTTTCTGCCTCTATAAGGTGGTCGTTAAACCTGCGGCCGCCTCGGTAAATATTTTCTGTCGGCATGAATCTCGGGTGAGTATGTTTTTTTTTCAAATTAACAATAGCAGGCTAAGCTAGCACATTGACCGAATGTGTCGCAGTGAAATGCACAGGGATTATTTTCTAGCTTGCAGCAAAATTGTGCTCGAACAACAAATGTTCTTTGTAAAACACTCAACATGACTGGTCACACATAAACGGAGAATATAATAAAAAAACAGCTTGTTGTAGCTATAAAAACAGAGTTTTGGTGCTTGTTGTAAACAGTCGACTAGAAATGAGGGCAAAACAATAATGAAATGTAAACACTGATGTTACCGGAGTCCCTGCAAACAAAAAAAAAAAGAAATGTATAGACGTTATTATTGCATGGAGTTCAGACTGAAAGTAAAAAAGTAAAATAAAAAACAACAACCAAAGCCAGTTCATATGAAACATGGCAAGCCACAAAGCAGAGTGATGAATGTAAATCAGTGCCGTTAAATATCGTATGTGTTCGAGTTTTGATGTATTTAATGCAATATAATGCCATTGCCAGGTAACATGTTACTGTATGTAATGTTAAGTGTCAGTGTTACAAAGGCAAAGTCTGCAAACTCTTATGATTGGCTGATTGACCTGTTGTTGCTTGAGCTCCAGACAGAAGCCTGAGAGAGATGTAAAACTACATTGAGATGGTTTGTGGTACTTAAAACCACAAATATACCTTCTTATGGATATTAAAACTTCAAATAAACACTGGAAAACAGTAAAATATGCGACCTTTAAAGCAATCTACGATTTGGTAATTTAGACCAAAGGCAAGCAAGTATGTTTCTTTGCATGCAAATGACTGAGAACCACATAAATGAGCTGCAACTTGAGGAGCCCTCAAGAAGCTTGGAATCAAACGTTTGTTTTTCTGTGCAGTTCTGAAATTAGCATCATAACTGAATTATTGCTGTTGGTATCTCAAATAATTTTAAAGCTGTAACCATGAATGTAGTCAAACATGAAGGTGGCCATTGAAGCTGTATATGTATGTGGCCCTGCTTTATTTACACCAGAGGAGATGAAAAGTGTCTGTGTGATTTTTCCAGGATTGAGATAATTTTGCTGTTGAGAGACATTGAAAGAGTCTGCACACTGTTAAGCTTAATACTGGAATATTTATTAATGTTATTAATAATACTTTTATGTTTTCATATTTCTGTTGTTTGCTTTGATATTTCCTCTTTTTGTGAACAGAGATGGCCTGCTGTTTGAACTTGAAAATGGGAAACCCAGGTTGATTTTACTCAGCCATGGTGAGACATTTTGGCTTTTACTTGTTTTCCAGGGAACACTAACTCCCCTGGCTGCTGTTCTTATTAGGTCTTTCAGTTTCCTTCTATCCAAACTGGTTATTGTTGGCATGCACATTCAAACTTTAGCATTTTTAGACCTACTATTAGTACATGTGAACCTATGTGTGTTGAGGTATAGCGTTCAAGTTGCTCACAATAATAATTTTCTTCCACTGCAGGTGTTGAAAAGAATCCAGCAAAGGTAGAAATCATCCTCGCAGCCTGGCCATTACATTTTTACATTTGCTTTTGAAATGTCTTTTTGTTACATTGCTGTTTATGTAAAATATTATCCGTTATAGTTTTGTTTGATCTGATTTAATTTCATGTAGACCCAGCAGCTGTCCATCAGGCCCAGAGCGGCTAACATCCTCAGCTCTAGGCAGCCGTCCTGTGTGGAGGAAGTGCAGGTAGAGGAGCGTCCAGCCCGGCCGCAGGCAGGGAGACATAAAGAGGCCAAGACCAAGGCAGGAAGAGCAGCTGCCAACACCCCCACCACTGGAGGGAGAAGCACCACTTTGATATCATCCAAGACACATGAGCATCACAACGGGGGCGGCATCAAAGCTGTGGCCAAGGTAACGCTCATGCTGCATCCTGTTACTTTGCTTTACTCTTGACCCGTCATCCTTTGATTGCACATCCATCTGCTCTGACTATATGTGTGTGTGTGTGTTGAAGGTGAAATCAGATAGACACAAACATGGCTCCACTGTTGGATCCCTAAGAGCCAATGGGAAAACAGGACAGCCTCAGAACAGTGGGACACAAGCTGATGGAAAGGCGGGACTAAAGGACACGCTGGCCAGTGGGGGTGCAGGGCTGAAGGACAGCATGGTGGTTCTGACCAGTGAGCAGCTACAGAAGATCCTCCACACCGTCCAGACCTCCAGCAATGGTGAACAACCAGGAAAGGACCACAGGACGCAGGGTAGCGGCAGTGATGGTAGTATTAACAATAACAGCCTGACATTACAAACTAAGACAACGGTGGCAAAAGTCCACAAATAATCCACAAAAAATACAAAAAATATATTGATTAGGCACATTACTGATGATCCATTGATTAATCAAAATCAAACAGGCTCGAAATCTGGCACCTCATTGCATGAAGGAGGACGGGGAGGAGAGATGAAGGAGGCAGACAGAGGAGGAGGAGGAGCAGAGGAAGGAATAAAGGAAGATGGTGGTGGAGGAGTGACTGATACAACTGGAACCTCTCAGGATAAAGACAACAGGTGAGGAGCCCACCTTAACAGTCATTTCTGCTGGCGAAACAGATTTCTTGTGGATGAAAACAACATTTAAACATTTATTCAGCTGATAACAGCAAATGTACAGGGCTCTAGAAATGTAGCTTCCTGTCTCTTTTCCAGAGGGTCTCTCACTGGGGTTCACAATAGAGGTTCAAGCACACATGTTTATTCATGCAGTTTTCCAATCTGCGAAATACGTGGCAGCAGTGAAGTGTATAAAGTCATACAGATACAGGTCAGGAGTTACAGAACCTGTGGGTGGTGGGCACAGACCACTGAAGACTGGGAAAACGTCACCTGGTCTGATGAATCTGGATTTCTTCTGAGGAATAAAATTATAGCGACAATGTGTCTCATCTTCTAATGGCTACGTCCAACCTGATAATGCAGAAGATGATGATGATGAGTTCAGTGAACGGCAGTGGCCTCCCTGGTCACCTGATCTGAATCCAGTAGAACACCTTTGGGATGTGGCAGCATGAATGTGCAGCTGACAATGATTTGATGTAATCATGTCAACATGGAGCAGAATCTCAAAGAGATCCATGACACGAAGAACGAGTTTTGAGAGCAAAGGGAGGAACTATCCAGCCTTGGTACGGTGTGGAAGTGTGCAGTCAAACAGTAGTAGAGATCAGAGGTCACAGACTGTTCATATTTCTGTGACTCTACAATCAGACCTGACCTAACTATATTCCATGTATTCCTGTCTTTGCTGTATTATAAACATACACAGATGTTTGGTGTTCAGTAAGATTTACAGGCTCAGTAGATCAGTAGGTACTGATACTAGAAATATTCTGACAGTTTGGTCATTAATATTGCTGGTTAGTTTGTTTTTAAGAAAATCTGTATTTCTAAAATGGTGGTTAAAAGTAGAATGATGTTACTTTTGTTCAGGTTGTCTGGATGTTTGTTCAGCTGGTTGGAGGAGGGACAGTCAGGCGGCAGATCGGCCATCGACGCCAAGAAGGCTCAGTGGAGGAGAGAACTCGGTACACACACACAGACACACACACACACACACACACACACACACACACACACACACACACACACACACACACACACACACACACACACTTTAAAACTTGAGTAATCCATATTAGACAGAATTTTATATTCTAAATGATTAATCAAGAACTTAAGGTACTTTGATGATAAAAATAATGGTTTGGTGCAGCACTTTAATAAAGTAGTTCTGACAAATGAAGTGAGTTTTTGCGTATGTGTGTGTTTGTCAGACAAGCAGGTGGCACTGAAGCAGCAGCAGCAGCAGCGCTCGGCCTCTGGCAGACTCCAGGTACGACACATATTTCACCTTTGATCTGTAGAGGTTCAGTGTTAGATGGTTGTTTTCATCACTGTTGGAACAAGACAAATGTTGCTTTGTTTACACACCAGAAAAACCAGAATAGCTCTGACAGCAGACTGTTCCTCATACTGACGTGGCGCTGATAGCTTTGTCTCCAACGAAGTGTTCAGGCAAATTTTGCATAAAATGTGAGAGAAAAGAAATAAAAATTGGAATTTTAATTTGGTGTTTTGCCCTGAATTTGGTTGAATAGATTTTGTAAATTTGTAAGAACTGGTTTCAATTGATTAATATTCATTATAGTTGTGCACATTTTTTGTTTATTGAACAGACAGCTTTGGAAAATGTCAGGCTGTCATCTAAAATGTCATCTAGACTGACACAGCTTGGAGACATGTTTCATCGTCTGTTTGTGTGTTTATGTTTCAGGCTGAGGAGGACACGGAGAGTGTGTTATCAGTTCAGAGCTCTGTCAGCCACAGAGAGCAGCCTTCAGCCATCAGATCCAGCCTCAAACTTGGGGTAAATCTGACTTACTAAAGGTTTTTCTCTGACTGAGCAGCATATCTGAGAAATGCAGCTTTTCCTCCTTTAGTTTGATTCTTCATGCTGGTGAGTAGAAAGCTGCTCAGGTTTAAATGACACAGATAATGACACCAGGACACAGTGATGACAGCGGTGGAAGGATCTTTTCATTTCTCCACACTGATGACACACAACACTTTTCTTGAACCAAAGAGTTCAGGAATAAAAGAAACTTAGCTCCTGTGCTTCATAAATTTGTGGTGTTGGATGAACATGTCTGAATTTTCTAGTTCAGCATTATGACTTTTAAAAAAAAAATTTTTTATAGTCAATAAAGATCCTGAGTTTATTGTCTGAACTCCGTCGTCTCTGTAGGAGGTCACGCCAGTGGAGGAGTTGTTGAGTGTTGGGAGGAGAGAGGAGCAGAGGAGACGCTGGCTGGAGGAGCTGGACCAACAGAGAGAGGAGACAACTGAACGTAGGAGACGAGAGAAACTGCTGCAGAACCAGGTACAGTAGAGACAGAGTGGAAACCAGAAACAGTAGAGACAGAGTGGAAACCAGAGACAGTAGAGACAGAGTGGAAACCAGAAACAGTAGAGACAGAGTGGAAACCAGAAACAGTAGATACAGAGTGGAAACCAGGTACAGTAGAGACAGAGTGGAAACCAGAGACAGTAGAGACAGAGACAGTAGAGACAGAGTAGAAACCAGACAGGAGAGATACTGTGAGTAGTAGTAGTTGATGATTGCTGTTCCTCTGTGTTTCATGTTCCTGTTGAACTCATGATGATCTGGTTTTTCTGTTCTTGGCTGTGTGTGTGTTTTATTGTGGCGGGGTCTCTGCAGGCAGAAGACCACGAGCTCTGGGCCACCCACTTTGACTCGCTGCAGAGGAGGGCTCCTGTCCACTCTGCAGCTCCATCAGCCCCACCTCCAGCCCCATCCAGCACATCTGAGCGAGGGGACTGGGAGCCCTCGTCCAGCCTATCCCTAGTCTGGGAGGCCATGAGCAGCTGTGGAGCGGAGAGCGCCGGGCGGGCCAGCGTGGATACGACCAGCGGACACCCGAGCAGAGCCAGGTAGGAGGGAAGGGTGAAAGATAAGAGGACAGGGGGGGAGCATTTTATGGATGCGCTTCTGTAAAATCATCATTTGGACACAGCAGCAGCTATTTTATCTTTAGTCACAAAGATCACGAGGTTAACAGTGGAAATACTGTCTTCACTTTACTAATGAATCCCCCAGGAATGTGCACTTTGTCTCGCTCCAGATATGCATGAGTAAATGTTTTGTGTTCTTTGCTCCTCTTTGTTCTGTGCAGTTATCTGAGGACCATGACTGCCCTGCTGGACCCCACCCAGATAGAGGAGAGAGAGAAGAGGAGGCTCAAACAGCTGGAGCAGCAGGTAGTAGGGGGAGGAAGAGGAGGGGGGTGAGAAACATAGCAAGGCTTCGGTTTTTACCACTCACCTTTTATAGTTTAGTTTAGTTTATTTATTTATTTGATAGAGACTGCAATTTGAAACCTGTCCCTAGTCGGGCTTTTACATCTGAACTGGAATTAAAACAGTCAATAGCAAAAACAACATAAAACAGACAGCACAAATGATAATGCCCTAAAATTAGCTAAAAAATATATACTGTATTCTACTGTCTCCCTATCATCCCCCAGCGAGCGATCGAAGCCCAGATGGAGGAGCGTCGGCGGCAGAAGGAACAAGAGAGGGCGAGAAGGAGGGAGGAGGAGGAGGACGAAGAGAAGAGGGTGGCGCTGGAGAGGGAGATGCTGCAGAGACAGTATGAGCTGGACACACTGAGGGAGAGGCAGAAGGTCAGAGAGCAGCATACACACTCTGTGCACAAGTCTTCAAACGAGTCCTTTTCTCTGCACCGGCACTGAGCTGTTTTATTGTGTTTGTCCTCCGGGAGCAGCCGAGCCATCCGGCAGAGGAGCCGAAGAAAGGTCCCGATGATGACAGATTGCAGGAGACACTGGAGCCCAGCGGTGAGTAGAGCCGACTGATGTGCAGCTGTAACATTTCTACAATATAAACCCAAATACGAGCGCGGTGCTTTGACACCGGACCCGTTTGCAGTGGTTCAAACGAACTCTGGTGTGTGTGTCCATTTGGTTTAGATTGTTTGGGTCAGTGTGAACGCTGTCAGTCGAGCTCTGCTGTGGTAGAGGAAGTAAGGAAAATGTGTGTGTGTTTTGTGTGTGTGTGTGTGTGTGTGTGTGTGTTCAGCAGTTACAAGACAGGCTGAGCATTTGGAGGAGGAGGTCAGCAGTTCAGTCTCCCCGTACAAAGACACCGCTGTACAGACAGGTAACTGAACTATTACTGCTACATACAAGGAGCACATGTGGTTGCATCCTGTTGAGTGGAGTCGATGGTTGTAATGGTAAACATTACAGTTATTTCCAATTTTAATGTTTAATTTATTAATTGATTATATTCTTTTATTTATGTTTTCCTTTTTTATTTTTAAAGGGAGCAGGGGAAATTAAACTTTAATTTCTTCTTCTTATAGTTAAAATAAGCCATTTAAATTAATATTCTGTTTAATTAGTTGGTTATTCATGTGCAATTTGTTCAATAAAAGTATGTTCAAAATAATTATTAATTCACTTTTTTATTCAGTGGGCTTTAGGCTATTCAGTGTTTGAGGGTCTACATTAGCAGTGTACCTATTAAAGCAGAAAGACACAGGAAACTGTATGTTTAATATGCACTTTAATATTTGTTTATTCATCGCAGGTCATATCTTCATCACAATTTTCCTCATATCCCCTCTCTTCCTGTGTAGAAGCAGCTCCCTCTCTCCCGCTCGGAGCAGACGACGTTTCTGCGCAGTACCAGCCGCCTCCTTCTCTTTCTGCTGCTCCTCCAAACAGCAGGAACCGAGCAGTGAGCACCGGCAAGGAGAACATCTGTCTGCCTCGAGGAGCAGGAGCAGACCCATATGAAGCGTTTGCACGGATGGACAGGAGCAGGAGAGAGAAGAGGAGGCCGGAGTGGAACACACAGAGGTAGAAACACTCTCGCCAGAGCTGGAACGATTAATGTCGATGGACAGAAAAATAATCTGCAACTGTTTTGATAACTGATTAGTTGCTGTAGTCCTTTTTCAAGGATAAAGAAAGTGAAGGTGGGTCCCAGCTTCTCTAATGGCAGGATCTTATGTTCATCTTCGTCATGTATAGTAAACTGAATACCTTCTGGGTTTGGGACTTTTTGGCCAAAAACATCCTCCTGTACAAATGTAATCCACTGAACTTTATAGAATTGCGTTCAAACCTCGTTCCTTATTCCACCCCGTCGAGTTTAAGCTGCCAAATGTAGAAATCCAAATGTGTTCCAACAACCTCCATGTGATTCCTCCAGGCCCAGCCGTCGGTTCGTTCCAGCCTCGGAGCGTTACCCAGCCGCTCTGCAGAGGAACAGACAGGAGAGTCGACTGAAGAGGCAGGCCGAGCTCCTCGCCCTGCAGGAGAGGACCTGCCAGTCCAGGACCGACCCCCCTCCTCCTCCTCTCTCTGAACACCATGCTCCTCGTCACTGCTCCAACAACACACGGACCAGAACCAGTCCGAACAGTAAGGTAGGACGATTCCTGACTGTTCACATTGTGGATACTGGATTTAACAAAAGGGTTTTTCTTGTGTCACAATTATTTTGTTTCTTCTTTGTAAACAAACATCCTGACAAACACTGAATAGTTTTTCTCTGCTGGTGGAGCTCATTTCTGTCCCTGCAGCTGTGATCGGGTGTGTGTTTATGACTGTTGCTGTTTCAGGGGGAGACTGTTTCCAGAGGACAGAGCATCTCTGCAGCCACCAACAGTGAAAGGTGAGCAGCTCTGAGTGCAGTATTCTTACTGCTAAACCCCCATCCCTACAAAAACCCCACTGTAAAACAAATACAAGACAGAGGACAGGAGAGCTGAGAGTCAACTTCAGGAACCATGTTTTAATTTATATTTAAGGAGCAATGGAAAGTCAAAATGAACTGTGTTGTGCTCAAGGATTAGACCAAGTTACAGTCAAGGAAAAAGCTGCTTCTCTCAAAGAGAAGAGGTTGAAATTTCAAGAAAATAAAAGTGGAATGTTAATCCAACAACAAAAAAATATCCATTTCAAATACATGTGAGATACAATAAAATAAAAATAAGGAAAAACATTCCTCAAATGTCTTAAGTAGCAGTGAATTCAAGATGTTATAACTATGTGCAGTAAAAAGCAATAAAAGGAAGGAGCCAGCGCTGTAGAAAATCATGAAGAAGTAACTTGTTTTTCTTTTAAATTAAAACCTGTCCAGTCAGCCGCTGTTCATCTGCTGACTCCTCTGTCTCGATGTTGTCGTCTCCTCCAGGGGGCGCTCACCTCCCGTCCCTGCTGTCAGACTCAGAGTGCAGACTCAGCAGGCCTCCGGCCCTCTTCCTCCTCCGGCCCTGGAGTACATTCCCTACGTCCGGACTGATGAAGTCTTCAACCTGGACCCGCTGGAGTCTGCTGACACACCCCCACCTCACTCACACACAGGTTACACACAAATCTTTTTCAATATACTGAAGTATAATAATTTAAAAGATGTTTTTTCTTCTAAAACTTAATTTAATTTTTTAAATTCAGACGTGACCTCTGGGACAGGGGAGAGCTCCCTGGAGTAATGAGTGTGGTCCAGACAAAACTAGCATGCTAGCTTCTGATTAGAATACTCTATTCATGACGTTTTTATGACTTTTTATGCCTTACTATACTGTGACTTTTTATGCCTTACTATACTGTGACTTTTTATGCCTTACTATACTATGACGTTTTTATGACTTTTTATGCCTTACTACACTATGACGTTTTTGTGACTTTTTATGCCTTACTATACTATATCATTTTAATGACTTTTTATGCCTTACTACACTATGACGTTTTTGTGACTTTTTATGCCTTACTATACTATATCATTTTAATGACTTTTTATGCCTTACTACACTATGACGTTTTTGTGACTTTTTATGCCTTACTATACTGTGACTTTTTATGACTTTTTATGCCTTACTATACTGTGACTTTTTATGCCTTACTATACTATGACGTTTTTATGACTTTTTATGCCTTACTATACTGTGACTTTTTATGCCTTACTGTACTATGACGTTTTTATGACTTTTTATGCCTTACTATACTGTGACTTTTTATGCCTTACTACACTATGACGTTTTTGTGACTTTTTATGCCTTACTACACTATAACGTTTTTATGACTTTTTATGCCTTACTATACTGTGACGTTTTTATGACTTTTTATGCCTTACTATACTATAACGTTTTTATGACTTTTTATGCCTTACTATACTATAACGTTTTTATGACTTTTTATGCCTTACTATACTGTGACTTTTTATGCCTTACTATACTGTGACTTTTTATGCCTTACTATACTATGACGTTTTTATGCCTTACTATACTATGACGTTTTTATGACTTTTTATGCCTTACTATACTGTGACTTTTTATGCCTTACTGTACTATGACGTTTTTATGACTTTTTTATGACTTTTTATGCCTTAATATACTATGACTTTTTTGTGACTTTTTATGCCTTACTGTACTATGACGTTTTTGACTTTTTATGCCTTACTATACTATGACGTTTTTGTGACTTTTTATGCCTTACTATCCTATGACGTTTTTATGACTTTTTATGCCTTACTATACTATATCATTTTAATGACTTTTTATGCCTTACTACACTATGACGTTTTTGTGACTTTTTATGCCTTACTATACTATGACGTTTTTATGACTTTTTATGCCTTACTATACTGTGACTTTTTTATGACTTTTTATGCCTTACTATACTGTGACTTTTTATGCCTTACTATACTATGACTTTTTATGCCTTACTACACTATGACGTTTTTGTGGCTTTTTATGCCTTACTATACTATGACTTTTTTGTTACTTTTTATGCCTTACTGTACTATGACGTTTTTGTGACTTTTTATGCCTTACTATACTATATCATTTTAATGACTTTTTATGCCTTACTATACTATGACGTTTTTATGACTTTTTATGCCTTACTATACTGTGACTTTTTATGCCTTACTATACTATGACTTTTTTGTTACTTTTTATGTCTTACTATACTATATCATTTTAATGACTTTTTATGCCTTACTATACTATGACGTTTTTATTACTTTATACCTTACTATCCTATGACGTTTTATGCCTTACTATACTATGACGTTTTTATGACTTTTTATGCCTTACTATACTGTGACTTTTTATGCCTTACTATACTATGACTTTTTATGCCTTAATGTACTATGACGTTTTTATGACTTTTTATGCCTTACTATACTATGACTTTTTTGTTACTTTTTATGCCTTACTGTACTATGACGTTTTTATGACTTTTTATGCCTTACTATACTGTGACTTTTTATGCCTTACTATACTATGACGTTTTTATTACTTTTTATGCCTTACTACACTATGACGTTTTTGTGACTTTTTATGCCTTACTGTACTATGACGTTTTTATGACTTTTTATGCCTTACTATACTGTGACTTTTTATGCCTTACTATACTATGACTTTTTTGTGGCTTTTTATGCCTTACTACACTGACTTTTTTGTGACTTTTTATGCCTTACTATACTATGACTTTTTTGTGACTTACTATACCATGACTTTTTTGTGACTTTTTATGCCTTACTACACTATGACGTTTTTGTGACTTTTTATGCCTTACTATACTATGACGTTTTTATGACTTTTTATGCCTTACTATACTGTGACTTTTTATGCCTTACTACACTATGACGTTTTTGTGGCTTTTTATGACTTACTATACTGTGACTTTTTATGCCTTACTATACTATGACGTTTTTATGCCTTACTATACTATGACGTTTTTGTGACTTTTTATGCCTTACTGTACTATGACGTTTTTGTGACTTTTTATGCCTTACTGTACTATATCATTTTAATGACTTTTTATGCCTTACTGTACTGTGACTTTTTATGCCTTACTACACTATGACGTTTTTGTGACTTTTTATGCCTTACTACACTGACGTTTTTGTGACTTTTTATACCTTACTACACTATGACGTTTTTATGCCTTACTATACTATGACGTTTTTGACTTTTTATGCCTTACTATACTATATCATTTTAATGACTTTTTATGCCTTACTACACTATGACGTTTTTGTGACTTTTTATGCCTTACGATACTGTGACTTTTTATGCCTTACTACACTATGACGTTTTTGTGGCTTTTTATGCCTTACTATACTGTGACTTTTTATGCCTTACTACACTATGACGTTTTTGTGACTTTTTATACCTTACTGTACTATGACGTTTTTGTGACTTTTTATGCCTTACTGTACTATGACGTTTTTGTGACTTTTTATGCCTTACTGTACTATGACGTTTTTATGGCTTTTTATGCCTTACTATACTGTGACTTTTTATGCCTTTCTACACTGACGTTTTTGTGACTTTTTATACCTTACTACACTATGACGTTTTTATGCCTTACTATACTATGACGTTTTTGACTTTTTATGCCTTACTATACTATGACGTTTTTGTGACTTTTTATACCTTACTGTACTATGACGTTTTTGTGACTTTTTATGCCTTACTGTACTATGACGTTTTTGTGACTTTTTATGCCTTACTATACTATATCATTTTAATGACTTTTTATGCCTTACTACACTATGACGTTTTTGTGACTTTTTATGCCTTACTGTACTATGACGTTTTTATGACTTTTTATGCCTTACTATACTATGACGTTTTTATGCCTTACTATACTATGACGTTTTTATGACTTTTTATGCCTTACTATACTGTGACTTTTTATGCCTTACTACACTATGACGTTTTTATGACTTTTTATGACTTTTTATGCCTTTTTATGCCTTACTATACTATATCATTTTAATGACTTTTTATGCCTTACTGTACTATGACGTTTTTGTGACTTTTTATGCCTTACTATACTATATCATTTTAATGACTTTTTATGCCTTACTATACTATGACGTTTTTATGACTTTTTATGCCTTACTATACTGTGACTTTTTATGCCTTACTATACTATGACTTTTTATGCCTTACTATACTATGACGTTTTTATGACTTTTTATGCCTTACTATACTATGACTTTTTATGCCTTACTATACTATGACGTTTTTATGACTTTTTATGCCTTACTATACTGTGACTTTTTATGCCTTACTACACTATGACGTTTTTATGACTTTTTATGACTTTTTATGCCTTAATATACTATGACTTTTTTGTGACTTTTTATGCCTTACTGTACTATGACGTTTTTGACTTTTTATGCCTTACTATACTATATCATTTTAATGACTTTTTATGCCTTACTGTACTATGACGTTTTTGTGACTTTTTATGCCTTACTATCCTATGACGTTTTTATGACTTTTTATGCCTTACTATACTGTGACTTTTTATGCCTTACTATACTATGACTTTTTATGCCTTACTATACTATGACGTTTTTGACTTTTTATGCCTTACTACACTATGACGTTTTTGTGACTTTTTATGCCTTACTATACTATATCATTTTAATGACTTTTTATGCCTTACTGTACTATGACGTTTTTGTGACTTTTTATGCCTTACTACACTATGACGTTTTTGTGACTTTTTATGCCTTACGATACTGTGACTTTTTATGCCTTACTACACTATGACGTTTTTGTGGCTTTTTATGCCTTACTATACTGTGACTTTTTATGCCTTACTACACTATGACGTTTTTGTGACTTTTTATACCTTACTGTACTATGACGTTTTTGTGACTTTTTATGCCTTACTGTACTATGACGTTTTTATGACTTTTTATGCCTTACTGTACTATGACGTTTTTATGACTTTTTATGCCTTACTATACTGTGACTTTTTATGCCTTTCTACACTGACGTTTTTGTGACTTTTTATACCTTACTACACTATGACGTTTTTATGCCTTACTATACTATGACGTTTTTGACTTTTTACGCCTTACTATACTATGACGTTTTTGTGACTTTTTATACCTTACTGTACTATGACGTTTTTGTGACTTTTTATGCCTTACTGTACTATGACGTTTTTGTGACTTTTTATGCCTTACTGTACTATGACGTTTTTGTGACTTTTTATGCCTTACTATACTATATCATTTTAATGACTTTTTATGCCTTACTACACTATGACGTTTTTGTGACTTTTTATGCCTTACTACACTATGACGTTTTTGTGACTTTTTATACCTTACTGTACTATGACGTTTTTGTGACTTTTTATGCCTTACTGTACTATGACGTTTTTGTGACTTTTTATGCCTTACTACACTATGACGTTTTTGTGACTTTTTATGCCTTACTACACTATGACGTTTTTGTGACTTTTTATACCTTACTGTACTATGACGTTTTTGTGACTTTTTATGCCTTACTGTACTATGACGTTTTTGTGACTTTTTATGCCTTACTGTACTATGACTTTTTATGACTTTTTATGCCTTACTATACTATGACGTTTTTATGCCTTACTATACTATGACGTTTTTATGACTTTTTATGCCTTACTATACTGTGACTTTTTATGCCTTACTACACTATGACGTTTTTATGACTTTTTTATGACTTTTTATGCCTTACTGTACTATGACATTTTTGTGACTTTTTATGCCTTACTATACTATATCATTTTAATGACTTTTTATGCCTTACTATACTATGACGTTTTTATGACTTTTTATGCCTTACTATACTGTGACTTTTTATGCCTTACTATACTATGACGTTTTTATGCCTTACTATACTATGACGTTTTTATGACTTTTTATGCCTTACTATACTATGACGTTTTTATGCCTTACTATACTATGACGTTTTTATGACTTTTTATGCCTTACTATACTGTGACTTTTTATGCCTTACTACACTATGACGTTTTTATGACTTTTTTATGACTTTTTATGCCTTAATATACTATGACTTTTTTGTGACTTTTTATGCCTTACTGTACTATGACGTTTTTGACTTTTTATGCCTTACTATACTATATCATTTTAATGACTTTTTATGCCTTACTGTACTATGACGTTTTTGTGACTTTTTATGCCTTACTATCCTATGACGTTTTTATGACTTTTTATGCCTTACTATACTGTGACTTTTTATGCCTTACTATACTATGACTTTTTATGCCTTACTGTACTATGACGTTTTTATGACTTTTTTATGACTTTTTATGCCTTACTATACTGTGACTTTTTATGCCTTTCTACACTGACGTTTTTGTGACTTTTTATACCTTACTACACTATGACGTTTTTATGCCTTACTATACTATGACGTTTTTGACTTTTTATGCCTTACTATACTATGACGTTTTTGTGACTTTTTATACCTTACTGTACTATGACGTTTTTGTGACTTTTTATGCCTTACTGTACTATGACGTTTTTGTGACTTTTTATGCCTTACTGTACTATGACGTTTTTGTGACTTTTTATGCCTTACTATACTATATCATTTTAATGACTTTTTATGCCTTACTACACTATGACGTTTTTGTGACTTTTTATGCCTTACTACACTATGACGTTTTTGTGACTTTTTATACCTTACTGTACTATGACGTTTTTGTGACTTTTTATGCCTTACTGTACTATGACGTTTTTGTGACTTTTTATGCCTTACTGTACTATGACTTTTTATGACTTTTTATGCCTTACTATACTATGACGTTTTTATGCCTTACTATACTATGACGTTTTTATGACTTTTTATGCCTTTTTATGCCTTACTATACTGTGACTTTTTATGCCTTACTACACTATGACGTTTTTATGACTTTTTTATGACTTTTTATGCCTTACTGTACTATATCATTTTAATGACTTTTTATGCCTTACTGTACTATGACATTTTTGTGACTTTTTATGCCTTACTATACTATATCATTTTAATGACTTTTTATGCCTTACTATACTATGACGTTTTTATGACTTTTTATGCCTTACTATACTGTGACTTTTTATGCCTTACTATACTATGACGTTTTTATGCCTTACTATACTATGACGTTTTTATGACTTTTTATGCCTTACTATACTATGACGTTTTTATGCCTTACTATACTATGACGTTTTTATGACTTTTTATGCCTTACTATACTGTGACTTTTTATGCCTTACTACACTATGACGTTTTTATGACTTTTTTATGACTTTTTATGCCTTAATATACTATGACTTTTTTGTGACTTTTTATGCCTTACTGTACTATGACGTTTTTGACTTTTTATGCCTTACTATACTATATCATTTTAATGACTTTTTATGCCTTACTGTACTATGACGTTTTTGTGACTTTTTATGCCTTACTATCCTATGACGTTTTTATGACTTTTTATGCCTTACTATACTGTGACTTTTTATGCCTTACTATACTATGACTTTTTATGCCTTACTATACTATGACGTTTTTGTGACTTTTTATGCCTTACTGTACTATGACGTTTTTATGACTTTTTATGCCTTACTATACTGTGACTTTTTATGCCTTACTATACTATGACGTTTTTATGCCTTACTATACTATGACGTTTTTATGACTTTTTATGCCTTACTACACTATGACGTTTTTATGACTTTTTTATGACTTTTTATGCCTTAATATACTATGACTTTTTTGTGACTTTTTATGCCTTACTGTACTATGACGTTTTTGTGACTTTTTATGCCTTACTGTACTATGACGTTTTTGTGACTTTTTATGCCTTACTATACTATATCATTTTAATGACTTTTTATGCCTTACTACACTATGACGTTTTTGTGACTTTTTATGCCTTACTACACTATGACGTTTTTGTGACTTTTTATACCTTACTGTACTATGACTTTTTATGCCTTACTATACTGTGACTTTTTATGCCTTTCTACACTGACGTTTTTGTGACTTTTTATACCTTACTACACTATGACGTTTTTATGCCTTACTATACTATGACGTTTTTGACTTTTTATGCCTTACTATACTATGACGTTTTTGTGACTTTTTATACCTTACTGTACTATGACGTTTTTGTGACTTTTTATGCCTTACTGTACTATGACGTTTTTGTGACTTTTTATGCCTTACTGTACTATGACGTTTTTGTGACTTTTTATGCCTTACTATACTATATCATTTTAATGACTTTTTATGCCTTACTACACTATGACGTTTTTGTGACTTTTTATGCCTTTTTATGCCTTACTACACTATGACGTTTTTGTGACTTTTTATACCTTACTGTACTATGACGTTTTTGTGACTTTTTATGCCTTACTGTACTATGACGTTTTTGTGACTTTTTATGCCTTACTGTACTATGACTTTTATGACTTTTTATGCCTTACTATACTATGACGTTTTTATGCCTTACTATACTATGACGTTTTTATGACTTTTTATGCCTTACTATACTGTGACTTTTTATGCCTTACTACACTATGACGTTTTTATGACTTTTTTATGACTTTTTATGCCTTACTGTACTATATCATTTTAATGACTTTTTATGCCTTACTGTACTATGACATTTTTGTGACTTTTTATGCCTTACTATACTATATCATTTTAATGACTTTTTATGCCTTACTATACTATGACGTTTTTATGACTTTTTATGCCTTACTATACTGTGACTTTTTATGCCTTACTATACTATGACGTTTTTATGCCTTACTATACTATGACGTTTTTATGACTTTTTATGCCTTACTATACTATGACGTTTTTATGCCTTACTATACTATGACGTTTTTATGACTTTTTATGCCTTACTATACTGTGACTTTTTATGCCTTACTACACTATGACGTTTTTGACTTTTTATGCCTTACTATACTATGACGTTTTTGTGACTTTTTATACCTTACTGTACTATGACGTTTTTGTGACTTTTTATGCCTTACTGTACTATGACGTTTTTGTGACTTTTTATGCCTTACTGTACTATGACGTTTTTGTGACTTTTTATGCCTTACTATACTATATCATTTTAATGACTTTTTATGCCTTACTACACTATGACGTTTTTGTGACTTTTTATGCCTTACTACACTATGACGTTTTTGTGACTTTTTATACCTTACTGTACTATGACGTTTTTGTGACTTTTTATGCCTTACTGTACTATGACGTTTTTGTGACTTTTTATGCCTTACTGTACTATGACTTTTATGACTTTTTATGCCTTACTATACTATGACGTTTTTATGCCTTACTATACTATGACGTTTTTATGACTTTTTATGCCTTACTATACTGTGACTTTTTATGCCTTACTACACTATGACGTTTTTATGACTTTTTTATGACTTTTTATGCCTTACTGTACTATATCATTTTAATGACTTTTTATGCCTTACTGTACTATGACATTTTTGTGACTTTTTATGCCTTACTATACTATATCATTTTAATGACTTTTTATGCCTTACTATACTATGACGTTTTTATGACTTTTTATGCCTTACTATACTGTGACTTTTTATGCCTTACTATACTATGACGTTTTTATGCCTTACTATACTATGACGTTTTTATGACTTTTTATGCCTTACTATACTATGACGTTTTTATGCCTTACTATACTATGACGTTTTTATGACTTTTTATGCCTTACTATACTGTGACTTTTTATGCCTTACTACACTATGACGTTTTTATGACTTTTTTATGACTTTTTATGCCTTAATATACTATGACTTTTTTGTGACTTTTTATGCCTTACTGTACTATGACGTTTTTGACTTTTTATGCCTTACTATACTATATCATTTTAATGACTTTTTATGCCTTACTGTACTATGACGTTTTTGTGACTTTTTATGCCTTACTATCCTATGACGTTTTTATGACTTTTTATGCCTTACTATACTGTGACTTTTTATGCCTTACTATACTATGACTTTTTATGCCTTACTATACTATGACGTTTTTGTGACTTTTTATGCCTTACTGTACTATGACGTTTTTATGACTTTTTATGCCTTACTATACTGTGACTTTTTATGCCTTACTATACTATGACGTTTTTATGCCTTACTATACTATGACGTTTTTATGACTTTTTATGCCTTACTACACTATGACGTTTTTATGACTTTTTTATGACTTTTTATGCCTTAATATACTATGACTTTTTTGTGACTTTTTATGCCTTACTGTACTATGACGTTTTTGTGACTTTTTATGCCTTACTATCCTATGACGTTTTTATGACTTTTTATGCCTTACTATACTATATCATTTTAATGACTTTTTATGCCTTACTATACTGTGACTTTTTATGCCTTACTATACTATGACTTTTTTGACTTTTTATGCCTTACTATACTATATCATTTTAATGACTTTTTATGCCTTACTGTACTATGACGTTTTTATGACTTACTATACCATGACTTTTTTGTGACTTTTTATGCCTTACTACACTATGACTTTTTTGTGACTTACTATACCATGACTTTTTTGTGACTTTTTATGCCTTACTATACTATGACTTTTTTGTGACTTTTTATGCCCTAATATACTGACGTGTTTGTGACTTTTATGCCCTAATATACTGACGTTTTGTGAATATATATATATATAAAAAAATATTTTAACTTTCTCCTTATCAGAAGCTCCTCCTCAGACCTCAGTGTCTCCTCCTTCTCCCTCACGCCAAGACCCCCTTCTCCACCCTGAGCTGCTTCATAAAACACACACACACCGACAGCAGGAGATCCTGAGAGGCCTGGCTCAGCTACGACAGGTAACAGTGTTCCTATAGTTAATATAATGCGTTCCCCTCAGCCTTACCTTAACTGTCACGACTAAATGCCTGAAATTTGTCCACACAACCACAGAAAGATATATACACATATCCACACAGTCTGAAGTGTCATATTCAGGCCAGGTCACATTCATATGTCTATACTAAACTACTCTAGAACCTGACCAATATCGAGCCTGATACTTTAAATATACTTAACATAAACATAACAGCAAAGGAAATGATCAGAATGCCTCAGATTTCCTTTAGACGGCCAACCAATGCCAGTGAATGATTTTACTCGTATTCCAGTATTCCTGTTTTTTGACCCTAATGCATCTCCTTCTTTTTTTCCTCAGTTATGGTTGTGTTCTGTATCTCATTCTGTTTCTGATTTTGTGGTGAACATCTGAAGTCAGTGGTTAAAATATGGTTTAATTATGGAAAATTACATTATATTTCATAAACTGATAATTAACCAACTATTGATCATTATTGTGGCTGGCTATCAATTAACGAATTTACTTTAATTTGCTTCCCTAGTACAAAGTGATGTTTGTGTGTTCACAGGGTTTATTACAGAAGCAGAGGGAGCTGGAAGCGGACCTGAACCCTCTACTGAAACACCAGGACAAGGAGGTCCCGTCGCCCTCGGCAACGCACCGCATGTGACCTCTGAACTACTACACTTCACAGGTGGATGCTTTGTGTGTGTGCCGACAGTGATCTCTGAGTTTTTCTGAGCAGACGTGACGCTGAATCAGCCGTCATGAGAACATTTAACAGAAAGCCTTAAGTGTTTTCTGGAGCTCATTCAGTCGTCCGACACCTGGACACTCACTTAGTTCACTACATCAGAAAATCAACAAACGCACTGCAGCAGATTTTCAAAGTAAAGCTGATTGTGTCAGATTGAGTTTAAGTTTTGTGATGCCTGAACTCAAGTTTGGGTGAGAAACATTTTATGTGACGATTGTATTTTAAAGTTTTGTTCAATGCACTTTCCACAACACTGACACTATACCAGACAGGTATTGAGTTTTACCTTTTTCTTCCTGGGTTGGGGTTGCAGCAGAGGCGGCACCAGACTCCTCCACTTCCTGCAGAGGAGCAGTGCCAACTTATTTATATCATGATTGAGAGAGGTGTTTTTGTTTCTTCAGCTTCCTGCTGGCCGAGGAGCTTCATCTTTCACTTTATGCTTCTGTGTTGTGTAGTTTTTTTATGGGTTTTACTGTATTAGTGTATTTTTTATTTATTGCAAATGTAATAAATGATGTTACCAACCATTTTAAACTGCTTATTCCGGTGTCGGGTTGTTAGTCTGGTTGTTTTATTTTGTTTTGACAACTTTATGATCTCTGAACTTCCTCCATCTGACATGATTCACTTGAAAAGTCAAAACTATGACTGCAAAGAAAATTAATTGGCATTTTATAATATATATATATATTTTACATATTATGGCATCATAAGACAGTAAATTGACATGACAGGCAAAGTGAAGGCATCACTTAGGGCTCCAAGCACTTGTGAAGGGCATTTTTCTTTTGACTAAACGATCAAGAAAATTAAATCAATAATGAAAATAATAGTAAGTTGCAGTCTTAGTCAAGACATTTTCAAAACTCAACTTTCCTGTGAGTGTTTACAGTCACGTACAGTGTTGTGCTTTGAGGGTTAAAAATACTGACTAAAGATTCTTTTAGTCATATTTGGTAAAGATTTGGAAACTACTTAAAAGAAAATTCTGGTTTATTACAACTTATGTCTAATTTTCATAGTTTCATTTATTTAATCAATCATTAAAAACATTGTACTCACCTGGTTGAGATCTGGGAACACGGTGAATTCACAGACGAGATGTCCGATGAATTTGTCTGAAACAATAAGATGGTTAATCAATAAGACGTTCAAAAGAAAATGAGTCGGCAGCTGTTTTATTAATTCAGACTTGGAGTTTGAAGCCAGCAACACTGAAACCCCCTCGTGGTACCTTGGAGGTTTCCTGGTGAGTCTTGTGTCCTACTGAACCTCTTTGTGGGAAAACCTGTAACCTGGGAGATCTGTTTTCAAGCATAAAGCTACAGCTGCACAGGAAATACAACAACGTTAATGTCCTGGAGAGTCCAGGTCTCTATGCAACTTCATGACTTGAAAAAGGTTGTTCACTCAGCATCCCATGGAGGGAGCGAATACTTCTGCAAACAAGCATGAATTTTTTTTATTCTGTATTTGTAATTAATTTAACATGTAAATAGTCTTTTTTTGATAAAAAGTGTCAAAAGCTCATTGAATTGATCTGCCACATAAGATCTATTTTGATGTTGTAAAATAATAAAAGTGAAAACTTCCAAAGAGAGTGAATACTCTTTCTCTACTGTATTTGTCTGTAGATGTGGTTGGACGCAGTGTCTTTGAACTGGTTTATATTTGGTCTTTATGATGCTGCCCACACAGACACTAAAAACCTCAGCGGCCCTGGGTGGACATGGATGGATGGGATTTAATTCGAGAAAAAATTTTTGACTAAAGATGTATTTTTATGGAGCTCCCAAAGTCTCCGAATCAAGTTATTATCTTGTTTGTATCTATAAAAAAAAAAAAAAGTTTAGTAAATGATGAAATAAAGGTGACTAAAGACAAAACAAATCCAATGTACATACATTTACAATAAATTCACCTGTCCCATGTTATGAAGACCTCAGACTTCTAATCTCCACTGTGGAGTGCCTGAGCAATGATCTCTTGTCACCATTACGTGGTAAACTCAAAGTGAGACCAAGAAAACATTGAGGCAAACTCGCTGGTTTACGCAGGCAAGTTTAATACAAAACACCTCTGATGTAAAAAAAAAACATAAAAAATGACTTTAAGTTAAAACCAGTCTGTTACAGAGTCACTTCCTACATACAACAGCAAATAAACACAAACGGCTCCTGGAGTAACAAACATTCAGTTCAAAAAAATATTTTTTACAAGACTTAAAGAGTGTCCACTGGAAGACGAGTAAGGCAGTCAGTCCGTCGTGTTCCTTTACAGTTTTGTGTTTTTTCATAGTCTCTGTCTCCACACTAAGACCCAGGGTCTCTGTCTCCTCCCTCCTCCTGTCTTCAGTCTAGTATCTGTTCATATTTGGGATGTGTTTCTGCACACTCTGGTCACAGGCTCTTTAACCTGCTACCTGAGCTGCAGCAGGTGTGTGTGTGGGTTAGTGCAGCAGGTTACCTGGGTTGATCAGCTGGTGAATCTAAACTGGTCTCTACATCCCATTAAAGCCGCCTCTCTGCCCCCCTCGGTACCTGTTGCCGCCCTGACCTGCAGGGTTGTGGTACCCCCCTAGCAGTGAAGGACCAGTGCCAACTTGTTGGAAGCCCCAGACCAAGGAAGCAGCACCTGAAGGGCCCAGGCCCCCAGGCCAGACAGGCGTGGGCCCCAGGAGGCCCCTTGTGCGGCCAATAGCAGTCAGGGGCCTCAGCATGGGACGCGGGGAGTAATGCTGGCTGTGGTGTCGAGGCAGGAAGGGGTGCTGCAGGAGGCTGGAGCCCCAGTGCTGCTGCTGCTGGCTGTGAGCTGGTGGTGGTAGGTGTGACCGACTCGGCTGGAACGGCTGTTGCTGGTTGTTCAGTTGCTGCAGATGTTGTTGGGGCTGTTGGAGAGCAGGATTCGGGTTGTCCTCCTGGTCTGTTACCATGGTGACACTTCCAGTTACCTTGGTGCCACTGGCTGTGCTGTTTCCAGGTGGTGCTCCCTCTCCTCTTATTGGCTGCTCCTGGACACCTCTCTGTGCGTCTCTGCAAAGAGAAAACATGACGAGGCTCAGCAGCAACATCAAGGCAAACTGTAGGAGTGGGGGTGTCGGGGTGGGCAGTGGGTGTTGATGTTAAAAACTAAAACAGCAGATCTATAATGTAAATGTCAATATGGCTGTGAGGGCGCAGTATTAAAGCTCTAACTTCTATGGTACAGAGTGAAATGATTTCTACTCACAGTGCCAACATGAACCAGCACAAAGACACAGACCAGGACCTCGTTCACAGAATAAACTGAACTGTAGACAAAGAGCAGACTGTTGTGTTTCCTGACCTTGATCTGTCGCCCTCTACAGGACAGGAGGACGCTGCACAGTGTTTAGCTGCTTTGAGAAATGAAGGTTCGCCTTGTTGATCTGCTTTTTCTCTCCCGACACTGCTTGAATCTCTGTGGTCGCTTGGTCCCGTCACTGCAGCTGTGTTGTGATTGGATGAAGGGGTGGACATGTGACTATTATTGGGACCACGATTTCCTCCCAAGAATCCTGCTGCCCTTCCTGGAGAACAAACTCCAGGCTCTCTTCCTCCTCCTCGACTTCTCCTCCTCTCTCCCTCTGTGGGAGGCTCCACTCTGTCCTTCCTCCTTTCCTCCTCCAACATTTCCGGCTGCAGTCCTGAGTGAATTAACTCCAGAGTGTCTGCCACTGCTTTCCTGCCAGGAGTCAGCTGGACCGACTCGGCGGGACCTCCCTGACCAACAGGAGGAGTGGTGTGACCGCTACCTGTACGAATGGGATTGGGAAGGAAGCTTCTGAGAGGGTTTATGCTTAACTCTGCCTGGGAGTCCAACTGCTGCTCCTGCTGCAGCTGAGCCTGACGCTCGGCCCGAAACTGAGAGATGGCCCGTCTAAGAACCTCCAAGTCTGCGTCTGAAGGTTGTGACACGCCGTCCTTACAGGAGGCGTCTGGGACGAGCTGGTCGGAGAGATGAGGGAGCGGGTGGAGACCGGAGCCGGGCTGCTGGAGGAGTTTTTGGGGTTGGTCCCCAGAGGAGAGGGGATGGATGTGTTCTGGGAAGATTGAGGGAGATCGATCTGAACCCGACACAGAGTCTCCATGACTCAGCTGCCTGCTGAGACCTGAGGACAGAGGAGAGCAGTCAGACGAGCGCAAAGAGACAGAACAGAGACAGTAGAACAGATTCACAGACAGTAGAACAGAGACAGTAGAACAGGGACAGTAGAACAGAGACAGTAGAACAGGGACAGTAGAACAGGGACAGTAGAACAGATTCAGAGACAGTAGAACAGGACAGTAGAACAGGGACAGTAGAACAGAGACAGTAGAACAGGGACAGTAGCACAGAGACAGTAGAACAGGGACAGTAGAACAGAGACAGTAGAACAGGGACAGTAGAACAGAGACAGTAGAACAGGGACAGTAGAACAGGGACAGTAGAACAGGGACAGTAGAACAGGGACAGTAGAACAGATTCAGAGACAGTAGAACAGAGACAGTAGAACAGGGACAGTAGAACAGATTCAGAGACAGTAGAACAGAGACAGTAGAACAGGGACAGTAGAACAGGGACAGTAGAACAGGGACAGTAGAACAGAGACAGTAGAACAGGGACAGTAGAACAGGGACAGTAGAACAGATTCAGAGACAGTAGAACAGAGACAGTAGAACAGGGACAGTAGAACAGGGACAGTAGAACAGATTCAGAGACAGTAGAACAGGACAGTAGAACAGGGACAGTAGAACAGGGACAGTAGAACAGATTCAGAGACAGTAGAACAGAGACAGTAGAACAGATTCAGGGACAGTAGAACAGGGACAGTAGAACAGATTCAGGGACAGTAGAACAGGGACAGTAGAACAGATTCAGGGACAGTAGAACAGAGACAGTAGAACAGAGACAGTAGAACAGATTCAGAGACAGTAGAACAGAGACAGTAGAACAGAGACAGTAGAACAGGGACAGTAGAACAGATTCAGAGACAGTAGAACAGAGACAGTAGAACAGAGACAGTAGAACAGGGACAGTAGAACAGATTCAGAGACAGTAGAACAGGGACAGTAGAACAGATTCAGGGACAGTAGAACAGGGACAGTAGAACAGATTCAGGGACAGTAGAACAGAGACAGTAGAACAGAGACAGTAGAACAGATTCAGAGAGAGAAGACATTTCTGTGCCATTGCAGACTTTGAGTTGATGACTGATGAAGTCAATCTGAGTGAGGTTTTAATTTATAATTATGGGAAATATTCAACAGGAAGTGGATCATTTTTCTACTAAAAGTCATCAGAGGTTTATTTTTTATTTGCTCTCCTCATGTCAGGTTTTCTTTTTTTTCTAATTTAATGAAATACGTCTGCCACAACTGACCTTTGGTGGCCAGCAGGTCGTCCATGATTGGCTGCTTGTCCTTGATGTGATGGTAACCGACCAGTCTGGTGAAGCTGTGCAGAATATCCTCGATACCGGCCACGATGATGCCGCCATTGGAGTAGGCGGGGAACGTCTCAAAACGATGCTCTGAGTAAAATAAACCAGACCAGTAACATCAGAACAAGCAGCTAGTCAGGTCAGTCACGAGTCACTGGTGCTGATTAACAACCAGCGGCGTGTCAGTGCTGCCACGTACCAGTCAGGAAGATGGTGTGTCGGTACTGTGTGTACCGGGCCTGGAGCTCCAGGAGACAGTCCAGGTCAGGTGACTGATGGTTCATCATGTCGCAGTGATGATAAGGGAGAAACTCAACGATCTGCCGCTTCTGATAGGTGGAGAGTAAGTCCACTATGTTGGCTGCATCTCTCCTGAACCTGACACACACACACACACACACACACACACACACACACACACACACACACACACACACACACACACACAATAAAACAGTCTTAGAACATGTGTGGTGCAACTGACATGTCAATGATGGGATTCATGCGATGACAAGCTAAGACATGTAGAGACGATGCCAGAAGCCTGTAAATCACAGGAGAGACAGTAAAAACAGTCTAGGTTTCTTAAGGTTAATAAAGTTTACATTTCTATTAACTGAGCAAGAAACACGAGTGAAGCTGTGAATCCACTCAGTTATTCTTCTGTCTGCTCTCTTATGGTGAAGGCCATCAACTTGTGCAGACACAGAATCGGTACCTGGTTTGTTCTTTTAATTTCTTGTGGGTTTTGTAGTGAACTTTCCACTTCCACACACTCTCTGGAGAACTGTGTTGTTCCAGGAAGATCAGCAGTGCAGCCAGTCGACCTGCAGAACAACATCTCATTAATCCACACATCCATTAAGAGATTAACACAAAGCAACTCCACTAAGTGATGCATTTGTTTAATAATTTACAAAAAGATCAAAGTAAATATTTCTAGCACAATATTATGTTATTTTTCCTCTATGTATTATGTATGCATTGTGTGAAAATAAGCTTCTCAATATTAGTCAGGTGTGTTAAGACTAGTAAGAGTAAAGAAATACATTCTGCTGGACCCTGTTATTGGATGTGAGTCTGTGACCTACCGTGAGTGATGAAGTCTGAACTGAGGACCAACTCGTCTGAGACGATGCAGCCTCCGGACACAAAGAGCTCGTTGTAGCTGTTGTTCCTGATGTCGTCCAGTGTGTCGATTCCCACAAATGCAACAGATGGATGTCGCTTCAGAGACACCAGGTTTGGGATCTGATGTGTACGCAAAACACACAAATGCATCTCCTGTTAGTTGATTTTCAGTCTGTCAGTCAGACCATCTGTCCAGCTTCAGAAGTCACTAGGGTAACTATGATGGATGGGGAGTTCCTTCTGGTGGCAGTATAGATCAAGATCTTACATAAACAAAGTCACCAGAAAGACATGTAGTCTCTGGTCCCAGCTTATATGTAGCGTCCAGCAGCCATGACTAATGATGAAGGAACAGATTTTACCTGTCGCCTCACAAACTAGTCTGATGTGTTCGACCGCTCAGTAGAGCCTCAGACTCTTGTTATGTCAAATGACGTTACATACTGACACTTCACACTGGGAAGGCAGCAAAACACTGTGTCTCTCATTACAACATGAAATCTGTTCTGCACAAATTATGCATGTTTTGTTACAGATACAAACTCTCTCTCTCTGTCTCTCTCTGTCTCTCTCTCATGATTTCTCCTCCCAAAACACAAATAAAAGCCTCACTAACAAAATATAAAAAGTGAAAATAAGCAAGAGAAAGAAAAAAAAGGCATAAAGGAAAGAGAGGGTGATCATAAAAGTGAAACTAAGGCTCGGTGCAGACGGGCGGATTTTCAAATCTTCATTGATTGTAAAAACGTGGGAGGCCACAGACACAAGGGCAGATTTATCTGATATTAATATTGTAACTGTAAGAAGGCACATTCAGTCCTCTCCAGAGACAGCTGCAGTGTTCGGGAGCAGCGGGGCGTCGGTCTTCTCACACTAGGTGATAATGAAGTAATGCCAGGTTTATATTCACGTTAGTGCCTTTGGAACTTGCACCAAACAACCTTATCAGCCGGGGGAAACTGCTATTAAAGAGCACTTGCTAATGCAGACAAAGAGCTGATTGGAGAGCCCAGAGGCTCCAACACAAATACAGACATGACTGGTTCATGTCGGTCCCCGAGGGACTTGAGTCAATTAGTCAGTGTTCACATCTGGCACAGTCTCGTCCCCACCCTGCTGTGAGAAGGTTGGCTCCACTTCTAAAGTGTATGAAAAGTTTGTTGGTTGGTTTGTGAAGAGACAGCTAACGAGGAGTTAGCTGAGTTGCAGTCTTCCTGTCAAGTCAGAAGAAAACCCAACACCCTGCGTTTACTGTGGAGCTGTGGTGAAGAACGAAACTGAAACAGTCTACAGAGGCGTGAACCAGCACAGACCACTAGGTCAGTGTAGTGGAAACGTTTAGTGTGATTGTTTTTGTAACCTGTCCTCTTACTGTAACACAACAGTCCAGAACCAACCAGGTGATACTCATACCTGGAACATGCATGCCGCCTTTAGATCAAACGCTGCTTAATTCATATAAGATCAGGAAAGGAGCAGAACCAGTAGTTAAAGTGACGCTTCACCTTGTGTATGTGTGCAGCGATGTCTTTGTTCTTGATGATGACCAGCAGTCTGTCGTCAGAGTTCTCCTGGTTCAGAAAGGCCACAGGACTCTGCTCCGTGTTACCCTGCTTCAACAGGTGTTCCTGCAACACACACACAAACACACACAAACACACAAACACAAACACAAACACAAACAAACACAAACACAAACACACACACACACACAATTAAAAGTAATTCTACAACAACTTCAACCACCCACCTTATTATTAGTGGACGACCTGCTCTACCTCCTGAGCCGCACCAGCCCCCAAATGACAGTCATCACATTGATTTATGGGGGATTTAAGTGCAGAAATTAAAATATTAACATACTGCAGGTTTGTGACTGTGAGGTATTCTGCCCATGAAGTTACCTTGACGTCTTCATACACCTGGTCCCCAGGCTCTGTGCTGTGGAGGTAGAACTGCAGGGAGTTTTTCTTGACATCTTTGATGATCTCCACCAGACTGCTGAACACCTCTGGCTGCAGCTGGCTGATCAGGGAGCTCAGGGCCGTGGCTGGAGGAGCGGGGATGGAAACAGAGGCTGAGCTGGAGCCCAGCTCAGAGAGGTGCGAAGGTTCTGCCAAAGGCTCAGACACACGACTGCACCCTGGGAGAGTAATTTCAGAGTTTGACCCTGGAAGACTACTCCCTCCTTCTCCATCATTCGTACAATATACAGTCCTGGTGACGCTGCTGTCTTGTGTTTGTCTGACAGTGTGAGCGAGTGTCCTGTTGATCTCTAAAGCATGACTTTGCTGGTGTTGCAGCTTGTTAGAAGGAGGATGGAGGGAGTCGGTGTCGGCAGGCTTGTGAACAGAACCAGATGAAGAGGTAGGAACAGATAAAGTGACATGTGAAGTTGGGGGATTCCTGCTGTCGTTAGCATCAGGGGTCGGTCTGGTGATTGCATCTGGCCGCCTCACTTCCCCTCCTCTGGAGTGTGCAGGAGTCCGACTGACTGAAGCACTGCCATCAGCAGCTGTCAGTTCACCACAGGGAGCAGAATCCTCATCATCACTGCCTGTTTTAGTGTTAGCTGCTCGGATGCTGGCCACAAAAGCACTCACTGTGTTAGCCAACGCATTATCAGCATCAGTCCGGCTGGTGTCTGCCCTTTGGCTTGGCCAGCTCTCACCAAACTCCTTTAACATGCCATTAATGCTCTCCTGTAGGGAGCTAACATAGTCCTGGACAGGGGGACAGGGGTTGTAGAAAGACACATACTGGGAGAACTGAGATATGGAGGTGTGTGGAAGTGTGTGTTGAGGTGCGCTGGTTTCTGTTTTTGAAGTGGAGTGTGTGGACTGTGGGAAGCTGTAGTGAACGCTCTCATCCTGCAGGAGGAGCTGTATGTCAGAGGAGAAGTCGCCCAGATGTTTGTCCACAATGCTGTCAATATCTCTGGGAGGACGTGCAGGAGGAGGCGAGGAGATGGACCGGGAAAACACAGAGCGACCTATCAGTTCCTCCACTTCTCCCTTTGGATTCTTTTCATTACCTACCTCATGTATCAAAACCACCTCTTCCACCTCATCTTGCATACTCTCTGTGGCCTCTTCCCCTTGTTTTTGCACCGTTTCTTTTTCTTTCTCAAGAAGCACGACATCTAACTCCTTCACCTCCCCTGTTTCCTCCTTTACATCCTGCGGTCCTTGCACAGAGGGCGGTGAGGGGCTTGGTCTCCTCTCTGTAGCTGGACGAATAGATGGCTGGATGGATGAAAGGAATGGCTCTTCCTTCTTCTTTTCTTTCCCCTGAGGTTTCGCTTGTCTGTGCTTGGACACTCCTGCAGGGGAAACAAACAGCAGTGTGATTAAAGAAACTTTGTGAAGACAGAAATCATGACAGCTGTGGCATGACTTGAACTGAAGTGCAAAATGTGGCCAAGACAGGAAGCCCAACTCAACTAATGAGCATTTTCACACTTTCATTTTAGGAGAAGTTGACTTTTAATCAGGCCACTTCACACAAATACTTATTTGGTGTTTTGATATCTGCTGGTAAAAAAAAAAAACATTCCTAGGCGCTGGCTGCTGGTTGCTTCCTGAACAGATTTACTGGTCTGATATTATGGTCAAAATGGGTTTCGGTATATATACATTTCTTGTCTTTTTTCTGTTTAGATAAATTACTGGATTGCCTCCCAACTACGGTAGTTAATGCACACCTTGGTTAATATGCATCCAACTTTGAACTGCAAAATAGTTACAGGTAATTCTATTGGATACATACTGTCTTAAGAAAAGGAAAAAAAAAGGTTTTGACATGGGAAGGTTTCTAGGCCTCGCAGTTCATTTGCTGCAGTCTTCAAATACTTTAAAGGCTATTTCTCTGTAATTGGTGAAATGTTCTCAATTGTCCCTTAAATAAAGAATTGCAACAAAATAATGAGCGTATTAGGTGAAGTGAAAAGACTTCTACAGTCAGTGGTCAAAAGCAAGTAGTTTCTCTAAGATGTGCCAAATTCACAGAACTACTGACATCGACCTCCGCTCCAAGTCTGCTTTCTGTGGCAAGAGTAAAAAATGCAACAGGAAACAAACTTGAATAAACTAGAATTTGTAAATTGATCAATATCTGTATCACCAGAAGTCAAAGTAAAAAAAAAAAAAAAAGAGGAAGTAAAAAAACTGGTTGGCATGACAAAACATGAGGAGATGCACCAAGTAGAGGCTGAAAGCAGCTCAGGTTACCTGCAAACTCTCTGGAGGCTGTGGGGGCTAAATGCTCCTCGTTAGCACCACTGTTCCCCTTGTTAAACTTGTGGTGATGATTACGTTCCAGGGATGGGCAATGGGAAGGGGAGGGGGGGGGACTGGGCTGTGGTGAAGGGCACTGAGAGGGTGATGTGGGGGGACTGGGCTGTGGAGATGGGCATTGAGAGGGAGAGACGGGGGGACTGGGCTCAGGGGACGGGCATTGAGACGGGGAAAGAGGGGGACTGGGCTCTGGAGATGGGCACTGGGAGGGTGACAGTGGGGGGCTGGGTTCAGGTGATGGGCACTGAGAGGGGGAGAGAGGAGGGCTGGGCTCGGGGGAAGGGCACTGGAAGGGGGATGGAGGAGGGCTGGGCTCAGGAGACAGGGTGGGGCTCTTCCTGGGGGTTTCGGTTGTTGGGGTGATGCTTGTTGCCGTGGTGAGATGCTGGAAGCGAGGATCCTGAGGGATGTTTCTGTCTCTCTGAGTGTATCGCTGTGAACACAGGCCTGCAGACAGAGTTCACAGTTAACTTCAACTTTCACTTTTCATTCTGGTTATAATCTGCTCCTCCATAACCCCTCGAAGGAAATCGCAGCTTAACATGGGCAAGTGCTGCTTGGAACTGACTCTCCTCTTATTTAATATATCATCATCCTAAATGTTTTTTTCACTTTTGTTCAACTCTTTTCCACTTAATGTCACTGAACGTTTCTTGATCAAAACCTCTAAACATATTGGTGCTGAGATCAGATACTTGCAAGGGTTTTATTTTTATATTTCCTGCAAGCACCCTAAAAAGCAGTCTGTTTCCAAAACTTTCACATTGTAGGTGTTGTTGTACATTTTCCTTTACTGAACTAAGGGTAATTATTTCTATTTATATTCATGGATGACATGACAATCACCTGTGTCTTTCCTTCTGCGACAAGTCGGTGCATTGTGATATGACTTTGCTGAGACATTGTGTGTGTTTAAAGAATGTAGAAAAAGCAATATAATATCGATCACAAAACGAAGCAGTAGAAACTTTCACACACTTGTCCCCCCCTTTCTTTTCTCCCTTGTCTTTATTTACTCATGTATTTGTTCATGTATGTGAAGGATGAAGGCTGCTGTCAATGTTTCCATATGTGGTAAGTGAATCTGGGAGAATGGTTTTCTTACATTCGTTAAATATTTGAATGATGTTGTTGATGTATATCCTGACAGACAGACCTGTTATGGGGATGAGGACCCATGGGATCATCCCCTCCTCTTCATCCTCTTCATATCCTCCTGCTCTCCTCCCCAGTGCTCCCCCTCCTCCTCCTCCTCCTCCAACTCCTCCTCCTCCTCTGCATGCTGCTCCATGGTGATTCATCTCCCCGCTGTGGGAGCTGGGACTGAATCCCTCCAAACTACTGACGCTGCCCGCCGTCTGCTCCTACACACACACACACACACACACACACACACACACAAAACCAAACACTTTTTTAGCCTTTTTTAAAGTCAGAGAGGAGGGATGATCTCAGAGACCAGTAACTCCTTCCACATTAATCTGGGCATGTGTGTAGGTAAACTATTAAGATATACTTGAATAGATCCATACGTAACCTTTAAGTGTCAATAGCCTTAAAACCTCTTGGCAAAAAGGAGTTTTGTCATTGTGCTAAACCAGGATATGCCAGTCTTATCGCATGTGTTTCTCTCTCTGTGTTTGTGTGTGTCTCACTCTCTCTCTCTCTCTCTCAATTTCCTGTCATCTCTTCATCTCTCTACTGTTGGCTGACAGATAAAGGCATGAAATGTCCAGAGAAAATAAGGAAATAAAAAAAGAGAACATTTTTAGGGAGTATATTCTAAAAAGAAGAAAAGAGTAAGAACTTTTATAGTCTCATGATAATGGTGGTGCTGAGACTTCACAGCCTCACGATCAAACCAGAAAACTAGCAGCAGCTGTAGCTGGGGTCGTATTTCACACCATCATAATGTAGCTGTACATTATATCAAGTACAGGCAACAGTGGCTGATGGGAAATGAAACATCACTCCCTCAAGAAAATAATATAACGGTATAATGTATGACTAACAGATATTTTTGCTTCATCGGTTACCTCCAGCTCCTCCTGCTTCCTCAGGTCGATGTCACAGTTGGTGGGCAGACCCAGCTTGGTGGCCAGCCTATCAAATGGGCAGGATTCCTTCTGCTCCACCTCCTGCATCTCACCAAAGCTCGGACCGGCCATTCCCCTGGCAGCCTGGGTGAGGCCTGTCCCACAGGCAGAGAAACTTCATTTTAAGAGATTAAGATTTGTTCCATTCACTGGATGTGAATGGTGAACTGCTGTCTGACAAGAAAGTGCTACTTCACAGTAACGAAGAAGACAAAAACTGACTAATCGAAAGTTTAGAAAAGAAGAAAAAGAATTTGAATCAAAAGTTGAAGTTTCCACATTAGTCCGTTAGTGTAACAGAGAGTCTAAATATCCCGTCACCTGTCAGCAAACTGAGAAGTTTGGCAGCGTGCTCAGATCCATCTTCCCTCAGATCAACATCTCTCAAACCCACTGAGCCAATCACAGACGCAAGAGAACCAGGAGAGGCAGAAACTTGGCTTCCCTCGACTAGGAGCCAAAGGCAGAAAGAAAACATGTCGGTAAACAACAGGTTGATTGATTGATTAAAACACACCCACAATAAGTGTAAAGGATCTCTTTAGGTGTTTTCAGACAGAATGCAAAGCAAAAAATGGACATTAGAGGCAAAGCACATACACACAAGGTTGATGAAAAGATGAGAGTTGACCAAAGAACACAAGTTGTGGCAAGTTGATGCATCTATGCAAATTGAAAATAATTCTCAATTTGAATTAAAAGAACAAAAAAACAAACAAAAACAAAACAAAAAAAAAAAAAATCACACATAACCCATTGTTTATATAAAGTGTTGAACTCTTGAGCTGACACGCACATTCACAAAAAGACTCCTTTGCTACACCTTTACTCCATCAGGAAGAAAACAACCAACATTTCTGATTTTACAGGTATCCAATTCTGACAGACAAAATCCTCCTTTATATGTGCACACATGTATTTAGCGCCTCCCCGTCTCCTCACCTGGAATCTTGTCGTGGCTTCTGGATCCCTGTGACGCCCTCAGATATTTGAGCGTCCTCTCTGCCGTCTGCTGTTCCAGCCTCCTCTTCCTCCCCGGTGTCTTCAGCCCTCCTTCTCCTCCTTCCTCCCTCTTCACCTCATTTTCTGCGTTCCTCTTAGAAGTCAAAACCAGGTCTATCAGCTGCTGGATCTGAGTGACAAAGCACAAACATTTCAGGTCCCTATGCCTGAGAGGTCAACATGAAAAAATGAACTAAGGTCTTTAACAGTTTTACAACAAGACCTGTGTTAGTCTGCAGAGCAACCAAAGAACCATAGAGTCATAGAATTTTTCAGCATCTTTTAAAGAACATCAGGATGAACACAAGATGAACACAAGATAAACACACACTTTTAGATTCTGTTCATTACAGTTTCATTGGTTCCCCCAATCTACTGTCCACTGTCAGAAACAAATAAAAGACTTGGAGTCATACTCTGCAGAATCAGGTTGAACATTCATAATACAGAGAATGTAACACATATATCATAAAGAAATATGTAACCAATCACTATAAAACAATATGCAATCAACACATATCAAGACCCTCCACCACCATGTTTTCTTATAAGTCATGCTCACCCTGATGTCAGTTTTCACCTTCTGAGTGTTGATCTGTTTGTCTCGAGTGCTGCCTGTCAACTCCTTCCCTGTCGACTCTCTCTGGCCTCCACAGCTCTTCCTGGGCCTCGCCTGTGGCTCCTCGGGGCCAGAGTACACCTCCATCACCTGCCTGGCCCGGGCCACTGACAGCAGGTAGAGGGCGGGGTTGTACAGGTAGGAGCGCAGGTAGCCGTCCATGTTCACCCGGTGGTGTTTAGGAGCAGGAAATGGCTTTCCTTGCTCATCAAGCTTGGAGTCGTACTCACCCATGGGGTACTGTCGAACCTGGAGATCAAAGATGTGCGTGTTATGATGAAGGATTCAAGGTTTTATCACCCAACATCACTAATGATGCTCTTACGACTGAATATGGGGCGTTTATCTGAAGTCAATGACTGAATGCCATAGTCATGTCTTTCATGACATTCTGAGGGTTAGCATGAGCAGCAACAGCCACCACAGCTCAACAAAGCGCATCACAGAAGATCATATCAAAGTCCCATGGGAAAACAAAAATAAAGGATTACCGTTTAAAGAGTTGTGGGTCATACCTTGCCATCATTCAGGCCGGTGAGGTATTCCTGTGCCTGCCGCTCCACACCAGCAGACAGATCAGGAGGGGGGTTGGCACGGGCCTTGACGAGGGCATGATGCAATGATGGGATAAATTGGCTCAGGCGCGGCATCACCGTGGCGCCCGACATCAACGACTCTGAGGCATCATGGGACAAGGAGGCACACCTTGATGCTGTGGAAAGAAACAGAAAAACAACATGAATATATAAATTATGGTGATAATTTTCAGAGCTTCAGTTTGTATTTATTGCAGGTGTTTTAGTCTCCACAGCTGATTCCTTTGAGCTTGTTAAAACTGCACTAATGAAAATTATTTATATTAACAGTGGATCAAAGGACTGTGTGTTATGTAAAACGTGCTGCGTGCTAATTAGTTTTAGTTTTAAAATGTATCGCTCTTGTTACGTTTATGTCTGGTGTCCACACTACTCCGGAGAGTTCAATCCACTGAAACTGACTTTTGGAAAGTTCAAATCCTGCATTTGACGCTACACCAGCCTTTGCTGTTCCACGTCTAGTAGTTTCTGCAACTAACCGACTGCACAGATGACAGTTGGCTTCTTGTTTACACCAGCATGTGCATGTGTTCGTAAATGATCATGTGCTTTATGGTTTCAAGTGTGTTCGTACAGACAAATATCATTTCTGATACAGAGGTGAAACACTCCTCTGCACAGAGAAATTTTAAAATTTTTAAATGAAAACGTAGGCAAGAAAATAAATAATGGACCATTCAGAAATATTTGTAAATAAATCACCCACCCACCCACTAAGCAGTCCCTGTGTTACTCACTGGATCTGGCCACATCTCTGGTCTCTGGGAAGACAAACAAGGCCTGAAGACATCTGCTCCAGCTTTCTCCTCTCTCTGAAAATACAAAAACATTGTTGTCTATGGGGAAGATTTTGTCCCTTTGTATTTTGTATCCCCATTTTCTGACTTTTTAAATCTTTTTTTTTTTCTGTAAAATGAATGTAAAAACATGTAAAATGATCTTTTTAGGTTCTGACTGGGTGGAGGTGTGAAATGAAACACTCCCTTCGCTTGCAGTGATAAAAAGTTCTACAAAGGCATCAGAAGCAAATTCGCCTCACTGTTAAACATTATTTATATTGTCCTCTACATAATTTACCACTACACCCCATCTGCCCCAGGTCATACCAGTGGGTGTGGCCATCTGAACACTGGAGAGTAGAAAGAGAAATCCTCTCTCTGTGAGTGGAGTCACCAGAACCTGTATGGAGAACAGACGACTGTCATTCAACAGATCTTGTGTAATTTCCCTCGTGTTCCCTTCCTTTCCTTCTTTACTTTTTGTTCCTTCCTTTTTTCTCCACCACCTTCATTGTTCTATTCTTCCTTCTTACTTTCTTCCAGTCTTTCATAACACTAACTCATAATACATTTCATTCTCTTCCCGTTACAGGTTAGCAAGCATTAACTTTTAGCTTTCAATAATCACACACATATTGTATGAAAAATGCATGTTTCTTATTGGCTTATTTTTACAAGTTGTCTGTTGGGAAGGAAAAGTTACTTATTGCAGATTTTTACCAAGGCCAATATTTTTGAGTTCAACTGTGACAGAAAAAGGAGCGTGACTACTTTTACATGTTGTTGTGTCCACATAGAAAGACCAGATTAAAAGACATTGAGTGGTGGATGTCGAGGATCTTCTTCAGATGGGCCACTGGATCTTCTGAGTCACCTCAACACTTTAACTTTTAAAAATTCACAAGTAAAAGTTACTTGTACTTTTTAGTTTTTATATCATTGTACTTTCATGCAACGCTATTTCAAGATTTTCCACAATAAAACCAAAACAGTTAAAGAAGGGGTTACACCCACTGAGCTGCACTATTAATGTGAAGTATCTGTGCAGGAAGTGTTGCTCTTCAATGAAAGTAGCTTAACAGTGATCCATAAAAACTGTGTTTCTGTTAAAAATAGGATTGTTATTGTACTGATGGAATTAGTGCTGTGAAAATGATTTAACTTATTCAACATGGTTACAATCACCACATTGTTGTTGAATGTCTTGTCTGCACTGAACATGAGATCCTGCTGATTCTCTATAGTTTAGCTGCCATTTAACGAAATCAGACAAATAAACTGATTCACAATATTAAAGTTATCACAACTCACCATTCTCTTAATCTCCAGTTCCTGCAGTAGTTTTGTGACGCTGGTCGTTGACCGACTTCTGTCAACCACCTCCAGAAGACTGCAGCAATAACCGTTCTTCACAACTACACACACACAAAACACACACAATCCTTCTCAGTTTCTGTATCAGTGTGATGTTACCGATATTCTGACAATAATAACACTGACAATACAAATGGCAATGAAACACACACATATTCCTCTGTGACACATTTTTGACGCCCTGTGACGGTGTAAATGCAGAGAAACTAAGAAATTACAGCTAAAAGAATTTCATCATATGAACATGGTCAACTTTAAACATATGGGATGTCAACATAAAATAAAGGCTGTGAGCCTGGTGTGTACCGTCCCGTCAGTCTGAAGGTTAGTCTGACCTCACCTTCTTGGCTGCTGTTGTAGAGGTTGTAGGAGAAGAGGTCGGAGGGGAGGAGCTTGGTCACCTGCTCAAGCCTCATCAAACATCCCATTGTCAACTTCTCTGGTCTAAGTGAGACACACGGTGAGATTCACACAGAGCAAACCATTTTAAAATCCTGATGAACCGCCCATTTAAAAACACACTTTAAAACACTTTTACACTCGTCCTGTTGGGTAAGTTTCCCTGAGATACCATTAGTATAAGGAGATGAGAGCCCTGTCTTGTATAAATGAAATATGAAATATGGTGATATGTAAAATCCACATTTATGTAGCATGTTTTCAGACTGCCTTTCTGAACTCATAATCCCTGACGGCCTTAATTCTTGGCTGTTTGACACACAGATGAATGAATGAATACATTTACTCACAGTCTGTGGGGCAGGAAGGGAGGAGAGAAGGATCGAAGGGAGATCTGGAAGAGAACCTGGTCGCCTTTAACTAAATCTCCGCTCCACACTGTGAACTGAGCTCGCTCTGAGACAGCAAAACACAAGAGAGAGAGAGAGAGTGTGTCAGGTTGTGAGTGTCAGCTTCGAGGCAAGACAGGAAAAAGAGGACTTGCTATAATGTCTGATATTCAAGCTGTCAGTGTGAACTATGTTCTTCAAGCTCTGGTGCGATTTGGTGGAAAACAGGGACCAGTGCTCACCTTTACTCCCCTCTGCTGATTGACTGTTCAACCTGTTCAAACACAGCAGACGGAGAAGCTGTCAATTCACACGTCTTAAAGGTAAGTGAGGTCTGCATGAGATTCTCAACAGAACAGCAAAGTCCACACAAGACTTCCAAAGTTAAAGTTAGATACTGAAGCTACATTGGCAACTTCAGTTGGATGGTTTTCTTGAGCTTACAGACGCCATGTTCTAGCTTTGCTTTCTTGCAGACCAACCCAACTGAATGCTGGTGGTTTCAACCACAAATACATTTCTGTTAGAGCAACCCTGGGAGGAAGACAGCTTGGCTGTAAGAGTTGAAAAAACACTACAAACAACAAATTGACAACAAAAGGATTAAAACAGAGCCACTTAATACCCTCTGAGAGCTCTGCTATACAGACGATTAACTTTTCAATGACCACCTCATTTCCCAGCTCAGTCTACTGTTCTTTGCAATGGCTTAGTCTGCATTTACTTTTTTAACTGAATCATTCTGTTTTAGTGTTTAACATTCCAGATCTCCATACCTGATGGGGGCCAGAGGTTTGCTGGGAAGTGCAGAGTCTTTTCCTTTAAACTGGAAGGAGACGACAGCGTACGGACAAACCTGCCGAGGCCTCTGCCGCAATTCGTCAAACAAATACTCGTAGAAGTATTGCTGAAATAAACAACATAATGATAGTATTGAAAGCCATGCTTTGCATCTTTAAAGGACAACTTGACTTTCAATTATAAAAATATTTAGCATAACCAAATCATATTAATTTCACAAGGCCTAGGTGACATGCGTGGCCTGGTCAGTGTGTTTTGGGCTTGAGACTCAGCTGTTTCATGTCACAAAGAGGATGTTAGCTTGACTCTACGATGCAAACACGTTATCTGTGGTCTGAGGTGTTATATATGATTTTAGCTTGGCTTTGAACAACAGCGCTGTTTCTGCCTCAACTTGACCCCAACATGACTAGAGCCTGATAACAAAAACAACTGAAGAAAGTCCTGTTTAAACCATTTAAACAATGATTTTCACTGTCCCCTGGATAAACAGTGATGTACTGCTGCAACAGAATCATTTTTGTTGAAATGTACTGATGTCCAGGGATAACTGGTCCTTTTCTGCGTATTTATCAGTTTATTTATCTGTTTATTTATCAGTTTCTATAAAACTGTTCTGAGTATTTACTTGTGTGAGTTCAAAGGCGCGGTAGGAGGAGAGCGAGGTCACTTTGCTGGCGTTCTTGGAGATGTGGCTGTCAAAGCGAGGCGTTGGATCTAGAAGGTTCTTCATGTTTTCATAAATGCTCTTCACTTTTCCCTGAAACGAAAAAAAGGAGACACCTCAACTGTCTAAATCTGTTTATTATCATTTCTATCAATACATACTGAGTACAGAAAAAAAGATTTGAAACAGGGTCATTGATACAAAGCACCTCACCTTCATCACTTTGAAGATGACGATCTCTCCTGTGGCTCCTGGGGTGAAGGAGTTTATCTGGAGGAGGTCTGAGTACCTGGAGAGATACACTCCTACAGACACACACACACACACAAATACACACACATATTAACAAAGAACAACATGAAGATCATGGGTCATTTTCTTTTCACCACACACTGATTGTGTGTGTATATTTTGTGACCTCTCCTTTCAGCATGCAGGACAAAAACTCAGAATGAACAATAAATGGATGGAAAAGGTAAAATAATAATTTTGTGTTATTGTCTATGTATTTACCTGCATGTATCTGTTCACTCTTACCTTTAGTGGGGTTTCCCAACACTGTGATCCAGCTGTGACCCACACACAGCCCCTTCTCACAGAGCATGGGAACCTAGAACAGACAAATGATTCAGAAAAATAATGTCAGTTCAAGGACATATCACTTTTCAAGAATAAGGCTCATTAATGAATATCAAATGATCACTTGATCTTTGCAACAGTAGTTCAGTATTTTCCAGAAGAAATCCAGTAATTCTCTAAAATATTCACATCCAGGAAATAAGTATTTTTTGTAAATACCTGTGGCTTGGGATAAATTCCAAAAAGCATCAACAACAACAAAAGTGCTGCTCAGTTTGCCTGTCTTTTGCTCATTTCAAACATCCTCTTGTTTTATTAGGCAGTAATTAAGAGAAATTAATTTCACCTTGTCAGTTTCAGCCAATAAGAAGCCGTAGCTCTCCTCCAGCTCTTTATCTGTCCTCCCGTCCACCTTCATTTCCTTCCTCTTCTCCACAAACTGAAACACAGCACACACACAATCATCAAATGAATATAATCATGGCTACATAATGAACAGTTGCAGCACATCCCAGTTTGTCCAGTGGCTCCGGGTGATCTACGTAGGCCATGTCGATGTGCATTTCCTTAAGCCCTCTACCCATCCAGCACTCACCTCTTTCTCCAGCAGCTCACTGTGGACAAGGCGAGGTGAGGAGTAGGTGACGCAGCCTGCAGAGCCTGTGTCGATGTAACTGGAGGTCAGGATGGTCATCATGTTTTCAAACTCCCTGGACTCAGTTGAGACATGCTCGACAAGAGCTGGAAGACGGACAAGAAAGACAGGTCAATAATCACTAATAATCACACATTATCCTTTGAGCTGTGGAGGGCACACAGTGAGAAGGGTTCACTGTAGGAGGAGTGATTCACTGGCTACAGCTACAACAGCATCAGTTAGGTCCAACACTGATGCTGTGTGATACTTTCCGGCTCACAGTCGGTGTTCCAGTTCTCCCTAGAGATGCTGGACATGGCTGAGGTCAATTTCTTCCCAACCAAACTGGGCAAATCATGTTTTTATGGACCTTGCTTTGTGCACAGGGGCATTGTCACGTTGAGACAGGAAAGGACCAAACACAAACCATTGACACAAATCTGAAAGTACACTATTGTCTAAAATGTCATCACAATAGCATTGTTATTTCCCATAAATTGAACTAAGGGTCCCAAACCAGGAAAAAACAGCAGAGCGAAGTACACTAGCATGTTTTTTTGCCAAATACTGTGTCCTCAGTATTTGGCCAAACAGTGTATTCTCTGCCTGTAAGAAATGAAGTTAAATTTGGGTCACATCACTCTTTGCCGACCAACTCTAACACTAAACATTATAAAACTACAGTTTTCCACATTTAACCCCAACGCTCTCCAAAGGACTAAAAACATTAACCTGAGCTCATTTACAAGATTTAATTTTCATAGGAGTTTATTTATTGGGTCCCACACATATCAGAAGTCACAAATAAATGTGTAATAAATGTCCTAATACTGCCAATTCTTTATGCAGCTTTCAGCACCTTTCAGGTGAGCCTTACCCACACCCAAACAGAAGGTGTTAGCAGCTGGGGACCCACCTCAGTTACAATGGCACCAGTGAAGCCATTTTTGTGCCAAATGTGCCAGACTCTCAGGAGACTGAAGAACCTGTAGCAGCTGCCGCCCTCAGTGTGGAGGAGAGGGCTCAGCCGGAGCACCTGAGAAAGGTGCTGCTGATGTGCAACTACATCCTCTCATGATAGAGATTTAACAAAAGATTCATTTTCATGGTAAAATCAGTGCAACACTGGAGGGCTGTTGGAAAACGTATGATACTTTATGACTAGATAACCATAGTTATCCTAATTATCAGAGAGGAATAGAGCGACCTTGTCTGTTTCTCTCTGCTACTGCACCCACACATTTCTCATGATAAGACATGAAACTATCTCTACTGAGTGTGAGTCAGCAAGAATGTGAGGTCACTCTCATATGTTCTGTATATAAATCCTGTGTGAACCTTGCTGCTAGAATAAACATCTTTTTCAGACGGTATTCCTGAGTTTATTTGATAATTTTCCTAACAAGGGCTTTTTCAGGTTCAGGGTCAGGTTATTGTCATTTCTGATGACAGCCATGTAGGATTCAATTATTTAATTTTTAAAAATTTAAGGACAATAAATGCAACAGACAAAATTAAAAAAAAAATATATATATATATATATAAAATAGGTACAAACATCACAAAATCTTAAAATAAAAAGATAAATCATTATTAGCAACAACTCAGCTGTACATAAAGCATAAAATAAGCAAGATTTTTATGTAAAAATCTAATTAGATTTTTTTTAAAAACCGGGTATCAAGAGATGTTTCCACTTCTATTTGTTTGTTTCAATTGATGAACTTGAGAAAGACCAGGTGTGGTTGAGACACTGGTCATATATTAAAATGATTCATTCACTAATCTTCATTTGTATGCCTGTTATTACCATGACCAGCATCTAGATTTTGGTGTGCATTCACCAGTCATTCAGTATGCAAGCCATATCATGCAATGGCATCATTGCATCATTATCATGCAATCACATTGTGTGTTTCCGCTGGAAGAAAAACAACCCGTTATGGCTAAAATTAGAATCAAGTATAATTGGAGACGAATAGCTAGGTCATGTCAATGTTATATCCCAAATGTCAAAGAACAGGATACTACTGTGCAAGTACTATAAATGCACTCAATGAGTCTAGGACAGGGGGCAGAGAGGGAGGTGGCAGTGGAGTGAATTTAGGCAAATAGTCTGGAAAACAACCCCCCATAAAACAGCTAATTGTTTTTTTAGATTTCTATTTTTTTTAATGGAATAAATAAATGAGACATAATGTGTTAGTGGTGAGATTAAAGCTGGTGGATGGTTGAATTTGCTGTCATCAGACAGAGTCAGGTTAGCTAACCAGCTGATGGTCCAGCTTCATTACTACCATACAGACAGGAGAGTGGTATCAATCTCATGTAATTCTCTGCCTGAAAAAGAATAATTTTATTTCCCAAAATCAACCTATCCCTTTAATGATAAAAAAAAAAAAAAAAAAAGGAAAGGTCAAAATTGAAGCAGCAATGCAAACATATGCTGATCTTTAGTCCCTAATATGGGTCAAGCTCCAAATAATTAATCATTTAGTCAAGAAAAAATACCCCCTCACAACTCTGCAGGTGACATACTCTTGTCTTGTTTTGTTCAACCAACATTCAGAAACACAAAAATATTCAATTTACTATTAAATGAGAAAAAGCATTAAATTCTCACATTTGGCAAGTTGGAAGCAGAGAGTGTGTCTCATTTTTCACCAGGTTTGCTTGAAAAATGACTGAAACAACAACTCATTATCAAACTAGTTACTGGTTATTTTTCTGTCAATTGACTTATGGATTCACCAGCTAATCATTTAAGCTCTAAAACTGATGTTGATGTCATGGAGTGCCCCTCTTGTGTCAAGCTTTGTTTCACTTACAAGCTTTTCCTCTACTGGAAACAGTGTGTCAGGCACAGTTGACCTCTGTGGTTGTGGTCAGAGTTTGGGTTTGGGTTATGGTTGAGTTGGGGTTAACAGAAAAACAACCTGTTGGGAATAGGGTGAAGTTTGGTCTCAGGCTAAGGTAAAGAAAAACACAAATCAACAGGGAATCACTTCCACGCAACAACCTTTTACCCAGAAGCTAAATCTATCAAACATTCCTTTGCGATTCTTGTCCATGTTGACATGATTACATCATGATTGAACCAGTCAGTCCTTCTCATTAATGTCTCTGCCCACAGAACTGTCACTAACATGGATGTTTTTTTTGTTTTTCTCACTGTTCTGAGTAAAAACTCTATAGACTGTTCCATGTAAAAATCCCAGGTGATCAACAGTGTCAGAAACACTCAATCCAGCCTGTCTAGCACCAACAATCATGTCACAGTCAAAGTCACTGAGATCACATTTTTCCCCATTCTGATGTTTGATGTGAACATAAACTGAGGCTCCCGACCTGTATCTGCTGGAGTTTATGAATTGCACTACTGCCACATGATTGGCTGAATAAGTGCATGAATAAGCAGGTGTACAGGTGTTCATAATAAAGTGCTCCTAGGTAGGCACCTGTAGAATGAAATCTAACTTTAACCCCTTAACCCTTAACTAGCACGCACTGACTTGGTCAGGACAACACAAATGTCCTTATTTAGGAGGTTATCAAATAATTTAAGCGTCGTTCTGATGCCAGTTAAACAAAATAGGTAAAAAAGGCGGGCGCACCATGTCGCAAAATGTAAACAAATCAAGGAGGCGGACACCACATGTTAACTGATGCCCACTAACGTCAACATAAAGATGAAATCTTTAGCTTCAAGCTTTAAACGCAAATATAAATCCACTGACATTTACATTCACTTATACACAAGATTATAATTAGCTAGGAAGTGAAAAGAGACGTCAAGTACTAACATAGCATTTAAATAAGGTTAGCTCGCTAACTGCTAACTAGCATCCTCAAACACATTGTAATTTGAACAAAGCGTTTCTTTAGTGCATTATAGTGAACTTATATGGTAGCAGGGTTGAATATAATCAATACACAACAGTAAATGTGAGTAATGTTGAGTTTATGAGTAAGCTTACACAGGTTAAAAATTGACCTGTCCGATAATGGATCTTTTCCGTTAATCCGGAACTTTAAATTGAAAGACTTCAGAGCAACGGCTGAGATTTCAAATAAATAAAATGAATTAAAGTACAACGTTAATTGAAGACGTACAACTTTTGGTTAATCTGTTATAATTTCACTGAATTGCAGGGAGGTTAGGGACCAGCTCACCTCTATTTTCCCTGGTTTTCCTCGGTATATGGAACTTCTTTGGCTCCATTGGCATATGCCTCTGGTGGACTATTTGTGACGCCGAGTTCCTCCTCTCCATCCTTCCCCCGGCAGCACCCAGTATCTCCAGACCAGTTAGAGTTTCTCTCGGAGGCTGCAGCTCGATCACCTCGCCATCTTGCAGGCTAACGTTAGCTCCAAGCTCCGCGGTACCGACGGCGGCGGCGGCAGCAGCAGCACCAGCAGCAGCAGTAGCAGCAGCAACAGAAGACATCCTCCTCGGACGAGCTGCCTCCCTCCGAGCCAGGATGTCGTCCATAGTCGGATTCCCCACCAGACCCACGCCTCTCTTCCTAACCGTCACACCGTCACAGTCGCTCTTATAGAGCCCCGAGATGACACCGCTGTTACCTCCGGATGCCGTAGCAGCGCAGGAACTCAAACCAACATACAGCCCGCACCATGTTTCCTGAGAGCAGAGGTCTTCTTCACTAAGATTTAACTGCAGCTGGTGAACCAGATGTTGCTTTACTGCCACCTGCTGGAGATTATTATCACCTTCACTGTCGAATAGCTTGGTATGGAAGCCGTTTTCCTACAAGAAAAGAAAATGATTACATTTTGAATGTGGAATGACAGATATAAATACAAATACTACTAATATCAATAATATTTTGAATCAGTATCACATGATTTAGATTTTTGTAAGTCTCTTATTTTTGACTCAGATTTATTTTGATTTAACATCAAACATGGATTACAACCAGACAAAAAAAGACCCCCAGTGACCAACGTTAATTAAGTAATTAATTAAGTTAATTAGTAATTAACACAAAGAAAATGCAGGCAAGGTAAATAAAATGAAGTACTGTCAGGCTGTGACTATTTTCATTATCAATGGGTCTGACAATTACTTTCTTTAATTATCTCTTGATTGTTCTGTGAATAAAATGGCAGATAATTGTGGAAAAATTCAACTAATTACTTCACACACAGAATTTCTAACAAATTTTTGAGTAATCAACTGATGTAGACCCAAATAATATTGAGTAACCAGGGGCTTTGGGGGCCTCTGGGCAGTTGCCTGCCTTCCTCCTTTGAGATTTAGCTTTGATTTCTTTCTTTAATTTTTAATTTTCATAATTTAGATTTTGAAAATTTCAGAATTTGTACCCAGAAAGTTAGGATTTGGAGTAATTTTGGCTTACCATCAGTATTTTTAATTCTGTTATTCCTAGGGTTTTTTTTTTCTTTTCCAGGCAAAAGCAGGACTCCCTATATACTTAGATAATGGCAGGTATTACCCTCCGCTTTCCATTTGTCATGCAAACATGTTCAATTCCTTAATACAGTACACAACTCTAAGGCTGTTCTCACCAAATATTGTGTTTTAAATCATTGCCAATATGTTTTCTGACCTGTTGCACTATTTATGTTAAGGCAAACAGTTTCTTACATTCTTCTTCCTCGGAGAAGCTAGCTTTATTAACAGTAACTGTCACCAATACATTAAAGTGTGTCATAGTTGACATTGTGCACACAGGTGTCTTTAACAACAGTAGGGGTATTTCTCAGGGTTGAGTTTTAAGTCCACTCCTTTTTATAATCCACATTAATTGCCTGTTGATTTCACTTGTGTGCACTCATTCTAAAAGACAAAAACATTTCAAATTTTGTATTTGTCTTTATTTAAACATGGCAGTATTTTCTTTGCAACCACCAATAACCATCCATTCAGTGAGGCTTCTTTTTAAAACAATTTATTGATGCTTTGGTCTTGTGACAATCCACACATTAGTGCACAAGTATTGTCTGTGTATCTTTAGTCCTCTCTGAGATGTGTAAATAACCTGCTTTTAAAAGTTTGGTAGTTGTCTGGTAACTTAACCACTGTGGTAAACTTCATCCACCCTCATCACCATCACAACTATCCTGACAGTGGTCATTTATAATATCAAACTGATTGTCCAGACATTGTAAGTCATATTTCATGTGTTATGTGTAAGGACATATATAACAAACAGACATGCTTGGCTTTGTTCCTACATTCATATACAGACAGACTTCATATACATTCTTTACATACAGTACATACACAACAGGCTCCTCCCTCAGGACTCTGATTGCCACCAAGCTGCAGCAGCTTCGTAGTAACAGCAGCTGTTTCAGTTTTATAGAAGTTTGTGGTAGGGATCGATGGTCAATACGGAAAATCCACTAAAGATTCAATTAATGTATTTGGAATACTTTAAGTCGACTACGTGCTACAATTACATTCATTCACAAGGAAAGGTTATACTGTGCCGATAGCTTAAGGTTTTGCTTTAAGAGTATTTCTAGGGTCTACGCTTGCAAAATATTCATTTCCAACATTTTTTTTTTTTTTTTCAGCAGTGTTCCTGCATAACTTCCTTGCCTTTTAAACACTGCATTAATTAATTTTTGGCCTCTACATGGGGAAACATCAAACAACTGACAGATACACAGCCAACACCAGCTCACTTGATCATGCTGCTATCACTAACAGACGACTGATAAACTTGCATGTATCAGCACACACAGCAATACGATCATCCCACTGGAGTCCCGTTTGTGTCCATCTGTTGCCTGTCTGTCATTTGGTGCTGGTCAGGTAGTTTACAGTGAGTGTGTGGAAAAACGCCGCCTGCTGCAGCTGGAAACACAAAAACTGAACTATGAAAAAATTAGCTGTAAAACAAATCTAGGAACTAAAAGAGGCTAAAAAGGTCAGTGGGTCCAAAATCCTAAACACTTACACTCTTTCACATCAATATAATATCAAAAATATTTAATGCATGTTTGAGGCATTAGGCAATTAAAGCTCTTTTACAGAAACATCATGGTCGTGGTTTGATAAAATAGTCACGGTCAGAGATGGGACTTAATGCCGTGTAAAGGGCAAAAGCCTATACAACCTACAACACCCTTACTTCACTCCCCCCTACACTGAAATTCACTGAGCATCGCTATCACACGTACTGTAATCATTGCAACCTGGACCTGCATCACTTTTCACTTAAAATGTATTTTCTGCTGGAGAGCACCTACACATGAACATTATTCATAGGAGAACATTCACATTTACAAATGGTTGCAAATTTAGACTCATAGATCAGCTAATAATGAGTAACTTGTTACTTTGATGTGCCATGAGAACTGGCTCTGTCTTCTCCAGTGTTTCCAGACATTACAAGTGATTATAAGACATGATGAACAGAGTTTTAGAAACAGAACAAGAAATTTGGAATAATCTTTCATCTGATTAACTGATGGAAATAAAAATCCCTATAATTGGAGATACAAGTTTGATTATTTGTAATTATTCTTTGAAAGCTATGGAAGGTAAGCGTTCCTTACCACGACTAATGCCGCTCTTTTTCTGCCTCTTTGTATTTGCCAAATCTCTACAACAGAGATGGTAAGTTAGCGTTTAGTGGTAGTTAGCTACACACGATTCATTATAATTCACTCATAGTGTTTTAAATGCAAAAAGCTGTTGAGTTGAATATGACTTTTGTGATCGGCTTTACCTTTTGCATGTATTAGCTGAGGATGATGCTGACATCAGCAGATCTATGGTAGAGGTTTTTCTGAAAATATTAGTGTTGAATTAGCACATAGCAGAAGTTTATATGGGGTGTGTCTTTTCTGCTCGTTACTTTAAAAACTATTGGCAGTGTTTCTTTAAAGGTGCCCAGTGGAGTCTTTATGTAAACAAACAAGTTATCTTGTTTCTCACCTAAACACCTTCTGGTTATTATTGAGGTCTAACAAATGTGTTGAATACATTTCTTTCCTCTTCCTGGGCATTGTTACTGTCACTAGCTATTAGTGCCAACAGCTTGAAACCATTAGTGTGAAGGTGTATTGCGTAATAGGTGAGCACCTGCATATACATGTACATCTTTGTGTGCATGTTAGTATAGGGCTCCTGTTCTTAATGCCAGTAGTGACACAAACTCCACTGGGAAACTTTAACAGTCCAAATGCAAAAGTGAAGACTATAGGCAGCAACACAGAGTTTGTCCAAAAGCTGGTCTAGTGCAAAATATAAGTAAGTGAGCAAATGTTAACTATGAAGAAATAAATTCAGGATAAAGTAAACTAGAATAAAACAAGCCAGGAAATAGTTTCACTCTTGCACCCTCTAATCTGGTGAAGTGTAACATGGTGTGTGGGATGTGGGATACAGCAGTAGTCACGGTAACATGAGTAAAGCTCAAGCTCCGAAAAATAGTGTTGGGCTGTGAGGTGACTTTTGGCATTGTGGCCGCAGTTGGAACTGCAGGTCATGTGACAGCCACTGGCCCACAAATAATTTGCCCCATACAAATACATCATTTCAAAAGGCAGTAAAACCATAAATACATTTTGCTGAGCATCACAAAACTCCAAAATGTGGAAGTTGCAGAGGAAAGCCTGAGGAAGCCCGAAAAAAGTTTTTTTTGCAGTATGTTCATGCTGAATAACTTTCATTGGAATGAATGGGGCACCATTGGTGTCCAGTTCTCTTAATAGCATCCATGCCGTTAGTACAGCTACATGGGGCCAGTGTTCCAGAGTGTAGGGGTGATGGTTGTTGTGGCATTCTAGAACGCAGTGGTTACCGTGGTTACCAGCAGTCAGGATACAGCAGTTACAGTGTTCTAGAACACACTGTTTAATGTTTCTTAACAAGTTCAAGTGATTGTTGTAAGTGACATCTTCATCATCATCATCATCATCATCCCTTCTTTGATTGGATGCAGTGTCAGTCCTTTTTTTTTGTTTGGTCCTAGTATCAGCACCTAAGGGACAGATCCTCACCCTCCAGTAAGTCAACATCATTAGTGTCCATGCAGCCCTCCTCCTCCTTAGCGCCTCTCCACCCCCCCTCTATCACCTCCTCCTCTTGAGTGGGAGAAGCAGGGGAGAGGGGGGAGGTCGGAACATCGTTACCACCTCTGCTGAGAGTCTCTCTTTCTACTCCTCCTCCTCCTCCTCCTCCTTCTCCATCCATCTTCCAGCCTGCTCCGGCTCCCAGCTCTGCCCCCATCTCGTCACAGAGACCCTGCCCTGTCTCCATCTCCCCTGTCTCTGTCCCACTGATTGTCGCCCTCGTCTGACTGTCCATCCCTGTTTCTCCATGTAATTCAAAACCTGTCCCACCATCCACAGCCAAACCTGTCTCCATCTCCCTACCTGGCATTGTCTCCTGAGTCAAACCCACCTCAGCCTCTTTACCTGAACTTAGATCTTGACCTCCACTCAGACCCTCCTGTCCTTCCAAACACAGCCCTGTCTCCATCTCCCCCCACATCCCTTTCTCATCTTCAATCCCTGAATCACTTCGCGAACTCAGTGCTGTCCCATCAAGTGTCCCTTTCTGTCCACCCAGCTCTTTCTCCAGACACGGTCCTGTCAGCGTTGGCAGGTCTCCAGTCAGTGCTGCGGCTTCCTTGGCTTGTCTGATGCAGTTTATCCATTGTTGTTTGTTGAAGGCGTCGCTGGCCTGGAAGAAGTGGCTCTGCAGCTGACCTCCGCTACGGTGCGAAACCCGGAAGAAGTTCTTTGCTGTGAGGAGGAGAGAGGCGGCTGCTTTTAAATTTGTATGTTGTATTCTATCAAACTGAATCTGTACTCCATTTTTGTTATATTATATATATATAAAGAAGGTTAATATAAGCTATAGCCTGACTGATACTGTATTTTTGATACCCATATTAATATTTGAGTTTAAAAAATGAGATAGAGATACATCAGCTGAATATTATTTTCTACATAAACATATAGAGTAAACACACATCTTTAATAATCATTCTTTAAATCTGGTTATTAAAAAGAATTTGACCACGATATGTACTGTGGATAAGTGGAACATTTTATAGTGTAAAAATAAACTATATACTGAAGACACGATTTCTTAATGACATCAAACAAATCTTGGGCGTTCGTTTTTTTTAAATCTCTACTTATAAAATCTGCATATGAATTATTTGATGAATATGAATATTTATGAAGTACTAAGTAGAAGGACTAACTGCGCTCGTTGTTGCTGAAGGCCCCTCTGATGGACCCGCCCACTCTCATCTCTCCATCTGATAGGTCCTCCAGTTCCAGCTGCCGGATGGGTATTGGCTGGCGGCAGAGCTGATAGCTGACTGGCTGGTCGTTCAGCGAGACCGACCTGGTGATGACCAGGACGTCCTGGAACAGAAAGACATGGAGCTTCTGGAGAGAGAGAGAGAGAGAAAGAGAGAAAGAGGTGAATTTTTCTTCACCTGGTGATCAGCTGTTTTTGTTCACGCACAACAGATAAAATATTTGGATCCTGTTTACCAGTGATCAAAGTAGAAATTATTTAAACAATCATAACTTTTTTTTAAAATTTGGTTATTTACTGTATATATAATTGTATCAATATCTTATATTTACATCTAATATATTAGAAATGATATATTATATGTTTATTTATAAGAACCTACCATCACATTACAAAGCATTAAAAGATAGAACATAAGGGAGATACGATATTTCATAACTCATCTCATCTGATCTTATCCTCTTGCTTTTCTCATTTCTTCACATTAACTCAGTAAAATAAATATGAAACATGACAGAGAAGACAAATTGTGGAATGAGTTCATCATAAATTCAATATTTAATCTTTAGTTGCCGACTTCTGCTCCAGTTTCCCTCAATTTGCAAATTAATCCACTTTATATTTGACTTGCAACTCAATGATTTGAATCAGATGTTGATCTGTGAATATTTCCGTCTTGCTCTTTACATCCTTCTCTAATCCTCTGATGCATGTTAGGTGGGTGGCAGGTGGGTGACATCGAAACACAATTAACTGTGTTTTTACACAGGATACAAACCACCATGTTTGATTAAGGGTCTTTCTAACAGAAGGAATGTGTCACATACAGAAGGGAGAGAGTAGAACATGTATGGATAAAAGAGGAGGGGTGTATATAAATGTTGAAATCTACTGACGAGTCCTCGGTTGTTCTTCAGTTCTCCGTGGCAGCTGAGGGTCCTGGACTGGTCGATGAGTTCGTCCCTCTGTCCGTCCTCCATGTACAACAGACGGTCTTTGTAGTACTGACACTCTGACTCCCCCGTCCGCCTGTTGATGTCGGCCACCACACTCTGAACCATCAGCATCTGTGGAGCAAACGGACAAAATCTAACTAACCGAATCTGTTTCTGCTGAAAAACTTCAAATGAAAATGTTGAATTGGACAGAAGGCCGGCTGGTGCATAGGACCAAAGTACCTCAAATGAAAAAAAGACATTACAACATATACAACTTATCTTTATCCAGATTGATCTGCTGATTTTGTTTTTTTTATGTAAATAATAAAGGAATTCAACTCTCAAATTTTCAGGGTTACTTGTGGCTTTTCTATTTTTTCTGACTTTTATTTTCAACTTTGACGACTCATTTTATTTTCTACTGCTTCAGTCCGATACTGGACTGCACCAGAGGTGTAGGGTAAAGGTGTACAGTATCTTCTTAACAGCGGTTTTCCTCACCGCCTCGTCCAGGTGCTGCCGGTCCGGGTGGTCGTTGGGTGTGTGCTTCAGGATCTCCCTGAGCAGCAGTGGGTATTTCACCAGTCGGCTGCGGGGAATGTCCAGGAAGTTCCACAGGTCCAACTTCCTGCTGAAGGGCGACTGGAGACAGCGCTGCAAGAAGTCCTGGACCCGCCGGTCCTGCTTCTTCTGGTCCAACAAGGCCTTGGCCTTCACCTGGTTACTGCAGTACGGGGTGTAGGAGGACAGACAGGGCAGCTGCAGGGACACAAAGACAGAGACACGCTTACTACAGAGTGCAGGAGACGAGGAGATCTGAATCATGCAGACACTCAGTACGTTTGAATATGTGAAGAAAAGCACTCACTCACCCAGTCAGTCAGGATGTGTCCCACATGCTCTGTTGACCCGTCAGGTTTTCTGGCGTCTCTGAGGCGACTCAGCAGGTCTGAGGAGAGACAGATGAAAACATGTACAGAGGTCAGGACTCAGGACACGTCGAACAACACACATGGGCAACACAAAGTTTTTAGCTTCGTTCAGAAACAGCTGCACTGCAGGAGCCTGGATACCTGAGTCAATACCAAAACAAGTTCTCCTTTTTTTTCCTCTTTTTAATTTTTATTTACATTAGAAACTTATGAATTATTAATCTGACCAGACATTTGATGCCAACTGATGGTACTCAACAGTTTTTGAGACCAACCCTGATCAACTCAGAGTTTTTGTCAGCCTCACCTTTTTACATGAGATTTCATCTTTCAGTCTGTCTTTAGTGAAACATGCACACGTCCCATCCCAATCAATGCTTTTTGTTAACATGAATGTTTGCCTGACAAAGAACATTCACTTCTACACGTTCACCATCTAGTGGCAACTAGAGGAACTGCGGCTCTCTCCCTCATCAGACCTGGAACACGTAGCACTGCCGGCTTCTATCTGTGAGGGCTGTGAGTCATCCAGATGTTTTTACCTTGATTCTCTTCATGGATTTACTCAGAAGGAGAGAGAGAGACTTTCTCTTCATAAGAGGTGCTTAATCAGACATGAGACCACAATGTTGAACTGCCATCAGATAAATGTGAAGAGATGCATGTCCTAAAGGGGCTTTACACTCCTCAGGTCTGGACCTGGAGGCTGCTGTCTGTTTGAAACGTTAAAGCCTGTTCTTCTGTGACCTTATGAGAGGCTCAGTCCTACCTTCATGCAGGGGTATCAGCGAGTCCAGAGTACCAAAGATCTGGTTGAGTTCCTGCTCAGTCATGATTGACAGCTTCAGCATCGGGTCATGGTAGGCCTGCAGCACACAAGCAAACACACACATATGAGAATACCCAGAAAACACCAGTACTGTAGAATAAATGTAAGTCCCTCAGAGACGTCCTTCAAGAAAAAATAAAGGTTTCTGTTTACCTTCTTAGCCAACTTGAGATCCTCCACCAAGTCTTGCTCGCCCTGAGCCAACTCAAATATCGCCTGCAGGGAGAGAGAGTGAATGTGAGTAGATCTTAGTCTTGGTTTTCTGTAAGTCTTAAGAGGTTTTGACAACGTTGAAAGAAAATAGAATTTCCTTCTGTAATGTTTGTTTGTTGAAAAATATCTAAAGGAAGTCAGATAATAAATTATTACAAGTTAAAACACAAAGTAAAATCCAAACAATCACAAGAGATGTTATTGGGTTTCTCACCTCTTGTCGTTTTATCTCTTTTGGACTCAGAGGTTGTGTCGCCCCGAGTCGGACGTCAAACGTCTCGCTCCAAAGCTTGCTGTCCCGGCGCTTGGCGGCTGGGGCTGTTGCCATGGAACCCCGTGTCGCTGTCATGGAGGAGGAAGGGTTGGAGACAGTCGCTGAGATAACACGCGTCTTCATCGTCGAAGAGGAGGGAGGAGGAGGAGGAGGAGGAGCGACTCTCTCCGTCCGACTCTCATAACGAAAACTGATGGAGCGCTGCGGAGACGGAGACGAGGTGAAACCAGATTCTTTTAAAACGCAGAAGTGTCAGCATTCATTTTTATTTTTCACTGCTTGTCGTGATAGATAGGTTCAGCATCTGGAGCCAGTGGACTCAGTAATGAAACAATTTGAATTTTCTACCACTCTGGCCAGAATCGTTACCATAGCAACCGCAGCCGAGGCAGATGAGGGATGTAGTAGTTATATATAAATCTATGGGATTATAATGTCCCATAGTCTTGTGTTTCTATGTTTAGTAATATTGATGATGTGAGTAAAAGCATGGTGAGATGGTGGAGAACATGTGGACAGGTGGAAGCTGATCTGATCTGATCGGTGGTTCACCTGCAGCGTCTGACCGATCCTCTTCAGCGGTGCGGTCTTGACGGGCGGCAGCAGGCTGGCCAGAGACGTCACCCTGGATGCAGGTTTACTGCGCTTGGTGCTGGGCTCCTGTAGGAGAAAAGATTTTAATTACATTTACATTATGATCCAAAAACAATAATCGTTTGATCCGTGTGTGGCTTTCAGAAACACAAGAGCTGAAGTCCAGACCAAGAGTCCACGTCCTGCTCAGATGACCTTCACACAGACCTCCAGGCAACAGCGCCAAGGAGGATAACATCTAAATAATATTTCATTTTGTATATTCTAGGAATTTATGAACAAACTTTATTGAAGCCTTTATGCAAAGCCTTGAACACTTCAGGCGTCTCCAGAGGTCCCATCAAAAGAGACACTGGTGCAGACAGTAAAGAGACAGACGTCAAGACCTCTACGTTAAAAAGTCCAAACACTGTGCAAATACAGGATTCATTTCTGGTTCATCTTCACTATACAACTATAAAACTAAACTCCAACTACAACTGAACTGAAAATTATGTGAAATGGCGATTGTCTTCCAAGTTATTTAAGGACGTCCCACTTTAGATTTCAGTCCATGAGGAAGTTTATGGTCTGTGGTAAATGTCTTCAGTGTCACCACACACAGTGACCTGAGAATTCATCCAAAACAAAACCTCGACCAACAGCATGGCTTTAAAGGAAACAGATATTATAAAACGTCACAGTCCCTATAAACACTGGACTAATTGATTAGTTGATAAGAAAAGTTTGGGCAAGAACTTCAGTCCAGTCAGTCTCAACACTGACGTCTAGTCTGAGGTTTTTAAATAGTTTGTAGACGTTCTTGCAGTTTGCGGGAAAGCTGACTCTGTTTTGTTGATATACTGCATGTTCAACAATAGTGTGATTCAAAGTCTTCCCGTCTCTGCCAAACTTTCTCACACACAGACACACACACACACACACACACACTTACACACACACACACACACTCACACACACACACACACACACGCAGATATCAGGTCCAATATCAGGGTCTGTCTCTCTGTGTGAAAAATCCACCAGGCTGCTTGTCCTGGATACAGACTCAATAAATATCAAAATAAATCAATGTGTGTGTGTGTGTGTGTGTGTGTGTGTGTGTGTGTGTGTGTGTGTTTGTTTATCTAGTGTCTGCCCTGCGGCCCACAGTCAGCTGACCTACTGGAGTACAGGAACCGTCAAACTTTTTTTCCATCAGTGCTTACAGTCAGGAATCAGTCGACCAAAAATAACAAGCTCTGACGGACAGGTTTCATTTCTGTTTGTCGTGGTCGCTCGATGGAGTCAAAGGAGTTTATCTTTCTGCAAATCTGACAACAGCTTTTCCAGTTTCCAACTAAAACATTAGAGTTTTGTCTAATCTCTTGGAGGAGACTGATCATCTAAAGCTATGACTCAGTATGTGTCAAGTTGCAGATGAAGGTCTAATGAGTCTCTAAAATACAAAACGTAAACACCAGTTAAACTCTAATTAAAGTCTGTATGTTTTCTCTCATTTAGCTGATGATCATTTAAAGATTTAAAGATATAACTGTTGTTTTAAAAGACGGTGGCGTTCAGTGAGGATGATACATAATCTGTTTATTTGCTCTACACTTGAGAAGTTTCCATCGGACATGTCGTAGTGGGTTTCTGTGTGTGACGGCACTTCAGTTGATTCGATCTGACAAACATCAGTTCAGTGCAGTTGATCAACAGTAGACTGGTTATCTAATATCAGCAGGTTTACAGCAGGTTGCCTGCTGTTACAGGGTGTTAACAGCCCTGACCGGAGGCGGCCCATAAACACTGAAACCAAGCTGAAGCAATTAGCTGATAAATAAATTAGCTTTAGTATCAATCAGTTATTCAGTTGGCTGTAGTCAGTGTTGTAGTCAGTTCACTAAACTTGAGTCCAGGTCGAGTCTCAGTCGTCAAGTGTTTGAGTCCAAGTCCCGACCCCGACCCAGAGTCCGAGTCCGAGTCCCGTCCCCCACCCAGAGTCCGAGTCCGAGTCATCAAGGTTGAGTCAAATGACAATTGAAAGAGTGTGTGACACAATAGCCACACAAATGCACTCACAAGCACGTGTACACACACACACCTTCGAAGTGAACAGTGTTTCTGATTTGAATAATAATAATTCAAACTTTATTAAGTTACAGTGTTAATAAAACTATCAATATATTTTACTATTTACTATTATTACAGCCTATCACAAAAAAACAACAAAACAAGTCAGAGTCCTCGTCTCCCATGTGCGAGTCCAAAGACCAGTTCACAAGTCAAGAGAGGAGTCCAGAAAATCAGGACTGGAGGCGGACTCGAGTCCGAGTATTAAATTTGATAAAATGACATTAAATCAGACGAGATTAGACTAATAAATTGTAATTAGTTGCAATATCAGGGCATTTTACCAGTTCACCAAACTAAACTAAAATAACTGATTTTAATCCAGCTGCATTTCCTCTGTCTTACCTCAACCTGTTTTCCCATGTTGCTGTTCCCTTTGCTGAACTCCAGAGAGCATCCAGACTTAAACTGCTGGACCAGCAGGCAGAGGGGGTTCTGCCCCGCCACCATACTGCTCACACCAAAGCCCAGCACAGGATCTGGACCACTTCCAGAACCAAGAGAGAAATAGTTTTAAAACTGGTAGAGTGTCCAGGAAGAGATTGGTGCTGGTAGAGCATCCAGGTGTGAATGTTCAGAAGAGGTTGATAAGGAGTCTGGAAATAGTCTGATACAAAGATTTACAATCCAGTAGAGAGTTTAGAAGGAGTCTGGTTTTGTTACGAGCGTCCAGTAAGAGTCTGGAAACGACAGAGCGTCCAATGAGTGTCTAGAAAAATTGTAAGGTGTCAAAACAGAGTGTGATACTTACAGAGCAAGTATAGCACCAGTAAAGAGTACAGAAGCTGAGTGGTCCAAATGGGATTTAGTGCTTGTGGGAAATATCAGCAACACTAATAAAGAATCCACAAGGAATTCCAAGAGTCCAGAGAAAGCCAGGTTCTGGTTCTGTGTTCAGGACGCAGCTGGTATTGATAGACGGTCCAGAAAGAATCCAATAACTTAATTGTCCACAAATGATTTGCTACCAGCAAGTTTCCAGAAATGTCTGACTGAGCGTCAAACAAGTCTTCATTACTTTGCCAGTATCCAAACAGCTCATCCCAGAACCCAGACAGAACTTGGTGCCAGTAGAGTTTCTGGCAACAATCTGGTTCTTCACAAGCTTCCAGAAAACGTTTGGTATCAGTTTTGTCCCAGAAGTTAAGTCCGATCAAACAAAGGATCAATACCAGCGAAGATTCTGGATCAAGCAAAGTTTCCTGAGAACCCGTCTCTGGTAGCGTCCTGAAAACGCTCGGTGCTGTCAGAGGACCGACAGGAGCAGAACATCTGGATCCAGCTCAGTACCAGCAGCGCCGCAAAGAGCTGAGCTTTCAGACGCGCTTTCTGGCTCTCAGTGATGATCGCGCCCCTCCTGACTCTCCCTCTGTTTTAAAACTCACAGCTTGCTCATGCTCTCTCTCTCTCTCTTTCTGTCTCCCTCTCTCTCTCTCTCTCTCTCTCTCTCTCTCTGACTCACTAATTCACTGGCTCACTCATCCACTCACTCATTTTACTTCCTTCCTCTCTTTCTCCTTTCCCCCACCCCCACCCACCTCTCTGAGCTTTTGCAAAAACAATAAGATTTATATAAGGTTTACATTTTTCTTGTTGTTACCATAATCCCATGAAAGGACCTGAAAACAACAACGAGTTGATCCTTTTAATGAGCGTCGCGCTTGTGTCCAAAGCCTGATATATCTTATTCCTCTCTGCCGTGCAGCTCCACTGTTGTATGAAAATATCATAAACACATGCACTGGGAGACATGCTGCTCATCACCATGAACGCTCAGTTTATTTTACACACAAAGTCCTGCTGCTGGAAATACTCTCTGGAGCAAAAAATGTGTACTAATCCGCCACTGAAAATAGTCCCCAACAAATGCACTATTTCCTCCTGTTTGAATAAATTTGCTAAAAACATCAGGTGTTTTAGGAAATTACTGAGCCTTTTAAAAAAAATATTAACAATACCTTTTTACAGCCATTTTTTTTTTAATATTTACTAATGGGCTTTGGGTTTAGTGCCAGTGACAAGAAGTCAGGTCGGGCCAAATGTACTTTGGTCCAGCTGCTGTTAGTTTTAACTACCATAATGCATCATAATTAAACCTCATCAAAGGGTTTAAAAGCAAAACTAATTAAATGAGCAAAGTAGCAACAAAAGGAAATCTCAGATACAAAGTACAAAGTTACACCATACACAGTTTCATGACCCTTCCTGCTACTGGAGCTGATACTGGGGCTGCTGGTGGTGCTGGGACTTCACTGCTCAGTTCATCATCAATCAATGTCAATCTGAGCTGTAATTATGAAAGAGAGAGGGAGAGAGAGGAGCCTGCGGGCGGGCAGCGCTATGTCCTGGTTTTCCAGTAGTTTTCAAGTCAGTTACTGTGTTACTGAGCGCCCGTGTTTTAGTTATAGAGCTAACTAACAATTATTTCCATTATTCATTAATCTGTGGATTCTTCAAAATGTCCATGAGTTGTGAAAATCATAATTAGTAAATCATAATTTACTAAGGCCTAAGGGGATGATATCAGATGTCTAGATTTGCCAACAATCCAAATTACAAAGATATTCAGTTTATGATCTCATAAGACAAACTGAAGCAGCAAGTCAAATGATTAATCAATTATCAAAATAATTGCAGATTAATAAAAATAAAATGAAGATTTGCTGCTTTTCTCTGTTTTTCATCTTTGTAAACTCCATATTTTTGGGATTCAGATTGATGGTTGGACAACAGAAGACATATGAAGGCGACATCTTGGGCTCTGGGAAATTATAACATTGATAATGAAAATAATAATTAGTTGGTGGCCGTTTAAAAAATAGCCAAAATAAAGAAAGAGAGACACAAACAGTATGTAATGGATCAGATGTAGTAACAAGGAAACAGAACAAGCTGATCTTTACGTTATTTTTAGAAACGTTTCCATGGTTTTTCTTTGAAAGCTGTGAGTCACATCATCATCATCGCTGACCTCTGACATGACATGAAACACACCTAATGTCTTGCTGACAATAGCAGCCCCTCTGATTCAGCTCCATTGTCTGTAAATAGGACATTGGGTCATGGACGCCCAGAGACGACCACAGTCAAACAGACTCAAGCCTCTCATCTGGACTGTAACTCACGGACTTATTGTCTTATAAAATATGAATAGAAATTGCTAAATGCTTAAATTTCTGAGAACTGGTAACAAACCTTCAGACAATCGAAACCTACAAAGACGAGACATAATCAAAAGGGACACTCTTCCTTTACCAACACAAAATTTGTGCATCTTTCTGCACTGTTTTGTATTTCGTATCACTCTATAGGCGTCAAAGAGTATTGATGGCAAAACTACGGTGGCCCGGAAAGCTCAATGCACTGCAGCTTAAAATACACACAACTGAACTAACAAAACATCTTCATCAATTTGACAACACATGCGCAGCATTCAGAAAAAATCCTGAAAACGAGAAAGAACAAATATAGACATGAACTACAGATACTGAAAACACAACCAAATACAGAAAACAAAAATGGAAATGGGCTTCCATAAAATCTTTTACTTATATTACTTTAAAAACCTTAAAACTATCTAAGAAAATAAACCTGCCTGCTTTTATTCTGAAGGCCAGACAGCTATAACAGAAGTCTCTTTGTTTCCAAAAGAAAAAGTCGTCTTTGCTGTTGCCAAATAAAAGTGTCTTCTCACACAGTTTTCTAATCTTGGTTCACTAAACAAAATCAATAACTGTTAATCAACCATGTGACCCCGAGGCGCTCAGCAGATTTTAATTAACCAGTGAAAAAAATCAATAACCATTCTAGTTCCAAACACAAACCTCCACAGTGTATAAGTGACATGTTGAAACGACAGCTGGTCTCCTCTGATCATTTGATTTACCTGTAGAGCAGCAATGACCGGTCGACTGATCGATTAGTCAAATATCAATCAGCAACTATTTTGATAATCCACTGATTTTTCATTCATTTCATTTTCAAAAAATGCCAAACAATGTTCAGCGTCTCCATCGTGAGGATTTGTTGCTTTTCTGTAAACTGAATAACCTTGATGATGTCACCTATGACAAAATGTGATTTATACATGAAACTATTCTGCAAATTAATCAATAATGAAAATAATTCTCTACTTACACCATTTATAATTATCTGTATTTCAATAAAGTATTACTGTATAATTACTGTATATATTCATGATCCTGAACTTTTTATTTTACTAGTAAGTTAAACTGTCATGTGGAATATCTGAGTATCTGAGTATCAGTAAATCTTTTTATACTGTAATTTATATGTTTTAATATTTTACAAACAGTGGTGAAAGAAATACTCTGATTTTTTTAACTTAGATTTTATTTACATAAAAATACAAAAGTACTCATTATGCAGAATGGCACATTTCAGAATAATAGATATCTCATTATTGGATTAAAATTATTGATGTATTAATTTGTTCATCAGTGTCATGTTGCAGCTGGTAAAGTTGGGGTTGATTTTATTGCTGGGTATCATTTATTTGTTAATTATATTTTGTATATTTTGTAAGTGACTAAAGTTGTCAAGTAAATGTAAAGGAGTAAAAGTAAAAATATTTCCCTGTATATAAAGTATAAAATGAAACTACTATTAGAAATACCTCAAAACTGTACTTCGGGAAAGCACCTGAGTAAATATTAGTTACTGCCAAAAAATGAATTAACCTTTCATCTGATTTAATTCATCTCCACTCCAGACAGAGATAGTGTTGCTCCAGAACTGAATATTTTCATATAAAATATGAAGCTCTGTCATAACGTTTGACCCTTAAATCTGATAAAGTGGTCTCCAGGTCCTGGATTTTCAGTAAAAGCACAATGCGACTGTATGTGACTCACTGAGCCAGAGGGAGTAACAGTAGAGAAACAATAGAGTGTAATTTATTCCTGGTTCAGTATCTGCCAACGCTGGTTTGTAACGGCACAAAGCTGCCGGTGTGTTTGGGTCTATTTGTCACACTGGAGTGTATTGAACAGGGTGGACATCCTGTGTTAGACTGAGCCGAGAGGGAAACGCCCGGGAAGGAACGGGCTGCTGGCAGAGGGCTAAAAACAGACAGGGGGTCCAACATGAGGGCCGAGGCCCCCGAGGGTCCGCAATAATCAACAGTCAGAGCTGAACGGAGTACAAGCACTCTGCTTTATGCTTTTCCTACATTTCAGTTTCCATTTTCAGTCATTATTATTATTATTATTATTATTATTGTTATTGCTAAGTAGCTAGCATTAGCATTAACAGCTGTTTATTTATCAGTCTGGAAGAAACGAAAGAAAGAAACAAGAGCTGTCTCCAGGCGTGGAAAGAAAATAAACTCTTATCTATGTATCAGTCCTTCTCTTCTACTGAAGTTAGCATGCTAACCAGCTACCAAGTCACTGTAGTGTCCAGTCTGCCCTGAATCACAGTGACAACATCTGGCCCCACACAGACAAATAAACACCTGTGCTCAAAACCACCTCTGTGCCACTGAACTTCTCCTTCTGTTAAGTCAATGGAATGACCACAAAGAGACTCAAAACACGTACAAAGACACTGAACACTGAAGTTACTCCCCTTTTTCTTTTTCTTTACAGTTTTACAAACACTGCAACCATAGAATCAGGAAGTATTAATCCTTGTCAAAGTAAAAGCTTTTCTGAGACATTTCAGCACAAGTTTGTGTAAACTCAAGCTGACACCACAGGCTGAGACACAACAGACATGTTAGTTTGCAGGAGCTGAACTCACGTTGATGTCCAGACTGCAGAGACTGAGGGAGTCTGCATCTCTGCTTGCCTGCTTCCTCTTCTTCTGCAACACAAAAAAGACACACAGCAAACACGATGTTAGAGGTAGAACAGGAAACGTGAAGTGATGCTTTTGATTTCACAGTGAATCAAATGACTCAAATATAACGGATGATGAAGCTCCAAACCTGCAGCTCTGGCAGCTTTTAGCTCAGTGCTTGTTACAGATTGGTCAGTTTGCACAGTTCATTTCCATCTACGACCAGACTGGGCTGCAATTAATGATTATTCTTATATCATATCAATTAATCTGCTAAATATTTTGGAAAATTCTCGAGTAAAGTTTAAGTACCTCAAAGTTGTATTTCAGTCCAGTACATGAGTAAAAGTACTCACTAATCATAAGATCATGATGGTTTGTTGGTTTTCAGTAAATGGTCCCACATTCCTCACAGATTTTGTCTGGGCCAGGCTCAACCTCTGTGGTAACCATGGCAACCACTATTTATGTGGCGGGAAGCTGCACAGGTGCATGAGAATGAACAAAACAGTTCCCGTGCGCCGCCGTGACGACAACAACAGGAAGAAATCACACAAACACCTGATGAACCAGGTCAATGAGGACAAAGGGCTGGGAGAGGAGGAGGGGAGGAGGAGAAGAGGAGGAGGAAGAGGGGAGGAGAGGAGGAGGAGAGGAGAGGAGGAGGGGAGGAGGAGAGGAAGAGAGGAGAGGAGAGGAGAGGAGAGGAGAGGAGGAGGAGAGGAGGAGAGCACGAGAGGAGGAGGAGAGGAGAGGAGGAGAGGAGGAGGGGAGAGGAGAGGAGGGGAGGAGAGGAGGAGGGAGAGGAGAGGACGAGAGGAGGAGGAGAGGAGAGGAGGAAGAGGGGAGGAGAGGAGGAGAGGAGGAGAGGAGAGGAGAGGAGGAGAGGAGAGGAGGGGAGAGAGAGGAGAGGAGAGGAGAGGAGGAGAGGAGAGGAGGAGAGGAGGGGAGGAGGAGGAGGAGAGAGAGGAGAGGAGGAGGGGAGGAGGAGGAGAGGAGGAGAGGAGGAGAGGAGAGGAGAGGAGAGGAGAGGAGGAGAGGAGGAGGAGGGGAGAGGAGGAGAGAGGAGAGGAGGGAGAGGAGGAGAGGAGAGGAGAGGAGGAGAGGAGAGGAGGAGAGGAGGGGAGAGGAGAGGAGAGAAGGAGGGGAGGAGGAGAGGAAGAGAGGAGAGGAGAGGAGAGGAGGAGGGGAGGAGGAGGAGAGGAGAGGAGAGGAGGAGGGAGGAGGAAAGGAGGAGAGGAGGAGAGGAGAGGAGGAGGAGAGGAGAGGAGGAGAGGAGGGGAGAGGAGGAGAGGAGAGGAGGAGAGGAGGAGGGGAGGAGGAGAGAGGGAAAAAGGAAAAAAGGAAGGAGGGGGGAGAGAGGAAAGGTGAGGGAAAAGGAGGGAAGAGAGAAAGGGGATTTAGTAAGAGGAGGAGTGGTTCAAAGATATGAAGGTGGGAAAGAAGGAGAGGAGAGAAGAGGAGGAAGATGAGAGAGGAGGAGAGGAGAAAAGAGGAGGAAGATGAGAGAGGAAGAGAGGAGGAGAGGAGAAAAGAGGACATGAATAGGAGGAGGAGGAGGAGGAGGAAGAGAGGAGGATGTGCGGCCAGTGTAGCGGAGTGTAACAATAGCAGGAAGTCTGCTGTTTGTTCAGTATTGTGTTGAGACTTTGTTGTTGTCCGGATGTTATATAACCTGGCAGACTTTACCTTTAACTCCCTGCTGCTATGGAAACCAGCGAGGAGGAGGAGGAGGAGGAGGAGAGGAGGAGGAGGAGCAGTCTGCTCCTCCTGACCATATTAGGTCCATCCTCTAAAAATCACAATTACCTATTCCTACCTAAGTTTGTTGATAAATCTCCTCTGGATGCGCGACACAGACAACGATCTTACAGAAATTCATTCTTAAACGAATCTGCAGCGACTAGTTCAGGTCTAAACACAGTGTCACGCCTCCTCGTCCCTCTGCATGCTCCTACTCAAAAAGTGGATTGTGTTCTGAAAAGAAAGTTTGGAAGATCCCCACTGACTTGACTAACCCTTGTCCCGTAAAAACGATGTTTATATCCAACTAATTTGCATTTGGAAATTCAGTCAAGCACTTCTGAAAAACTATTGGACGGATTCCCATTGAACATTTTGTACAGATGGGTCATGGTTCTCATGGTTCTCCTAAAACCACAAACTAACTACTAAGAAAGCAAATAAGATTATTTACCAAACTGAAAATATTCTTTTAAAACTTCCAAATGCATTTTTTGCACACAACAACCCTAAAACTAACCCTAACCCAAAACGGATTTTATCCTCTCATCACTTTAAGAAGGAATCTCGTTGCACATATGAGCACATACGTGTGTGTGAGGATGTAAACTTTAATATATTAAATATCTGAATAATATAACACAGTGTACCTAAAAGATCATTGACAGTTTTTGCTGATTTTTGTTGTATTTTTTGGTTTGTTTTTTTGTTTTTGTTTAACGTCCCATTTGCTCTTGACCTCTTGACCTTTACATAACCTGGCTTACCTGTGTACCTGTGTACCTGACACATCGCACGCAGATGGAGCAGAGTGAACAGTTATTGAACAGTGTAATTGATCAGAGTCTGTGATGAGCCTCCGTGTGAAGACGTCCACATGCAGTAAAGTGTAACCCAGTAATCTGTGGGTCTCTGAGAGAGATACTGGAGATAAATCTGACTCTGGGCTCATCTACGTAAACCTGCGGCTCATTATCACTGACAGAAACGGTGGGAGACACTGGAAATGACACACGGACTCAAACTCACCCGATAGTAAACAAACAGACAGCAGCCCATCATCAGGACCTGATCTGCTTCTCAATCACAGCTGGAGCGTTTCAGTTGACTCTCTCTGCAAACATCTGCTGCTCCTCTTCCCCCAGGTCGCCCTGTTTTAAACCCCACAGTCACATCAGCTCTCCTTTCTTTTTCTCCTCCTCACGTGCAAGTCGGCATCTGCAGTCACTTCGTAATTCTCCTCCTTTTGTTGCCTGATTTCTCTCTCCTCCTCTGAATCACCTCCTTCACAGTCACATTGCTATTTTCCTCTTTCTCCGTCCGTCTTGTTTCCTTTTCTCGTCTCTCCTTCCTCCAGTTTCTCTCCTCCAGTGCTACTCCGAGAGCTGCTTCTTCTTCTCCTCCTCAGTCAGACTTTTAGAAGCTCCTTTCTCTCCTCTCTCTTTTCTCACTTCTTCTGTCCGCTGCCTTCCTCCCTTCTCCACCTCATCAGGTCACAGTCTGAGTGGCTCTACAGACCCTCAGGAACAGGAACCCTTCACAATGTGTGTGTGTGTGTGTGTGTGTGTGTCCAGTCAGTTCCCATTGGACAAACAGGAAGTGACGGTCGTTGGGGGAAACAGGCGTCTATAATTAGGAGCTACAGGAGACACGGAGACACCAGCGATAGAGACACTGACACACAAAGAACATGAGCGCTGGTTTATAAAAATCAAAAGTTTGTTCTTTTCTTGCAGTGAGTCACAGTTTTAGTCATTAATGGTTTGAGTTTCACTAGCAGCCCTAACGATGGCGATGTGGTTCACTCAGTCCACCGCTTTGATCCAGACTCACATATCTTATATATACACCTCTGTTCAAAAGCTTTAGATTTTTATTTATCAATTAACTTCATGCAAAGTGCAGTAAAACAAAAAAACCTAAATCAGACCACCTGCTGCAGGACTCCTTGTTCTTCTTGTCTCTGGAGACCAGGACCAATCAGACGCCTCCTGAATCTAAATATCAAGTGCCTATAACTTTTGCACATTATTGTAGATGTGAAACATAATATTTCCTACATTTTAATTTACATTGCATTTATGTTTTATCAAAGAATGAACTATTGGTTAATGCTCTTTTCCATAATAATGGTAATATGATAAAAAACACGATGTAAACCTTTTACTTTCTGTTAATATTGAAATATTATTTTTGACTGATGTTTATTTCTCGCATTTTAAGAGAATATTAACTGTATTCAAAATTATAGATTCAATTATATTTTAACCCAAAAAGATACCGGTGGGCGTCAGCTGTTTTCTCAGCCCTGAGCAGGGACTGCAGGTATTCAGCGAGCAGTCCGCCACTTTGGTTCAGACTGAAATATCTCAAAAACTATTGGGTGGATTGTCCTGAGATTTTATGCAGATATTTAAGTGTCCCTGAGGATGAATCCCTCTAGAAATAGTTACAGCACATCTCATACAACTTCCACTAAAACCACGAAGCAAATAGGCTTCTTCCCCAAAATGAAAATATTCTTTTAACAACACAGAAACATAATCACTTCTGGTTTGTTAAAGGAATATGTACTTTCACTTATTTGTTGCCTTATCTGTTTCTTACTACATTACAAGTTATCTGTCATTGAGGAAACTACAGTAAATGTGAATAAAAACTGGTGACACATATTTGTAAATCAGATTCTGCTTTTTTTCTCTTGGTGTGTGATATTAGATCCATGAACTCTGAGGTGTGAGCGGAGGCTGTTCACCTCCATCTCCTCCTTTGTTATTTGGGATTATGGCGTCACGTTGTTGTGCATTCTGCCATAATAGAGCTGCACAGTTGTGAATAACATGAATCAGTTTACATGGGAGATTTGTTCTTACCCCTCTGAGGGACCAGCCGTCAGGAGAGAAGAGAGAGGGAGGAAGTTTTCTTCTGCAGCTTCGACCTGATGGAAGGACACGGAGAAGGGATGAAGGGAGAAAAGAGGGAAGGAAGAAGGGACAAATGAAGGGAGGGAGAAGAGGAAAAGATGGAAGGAAGGAGGGAAGGAAGTAAAACAGTAGCAGAGAGGAGAAGGAAAGAGGATTAATCGATAAATAATAGCTGAAATAATCAGAAATCAATCAATAATGAAAATAATCGCTTGTTACAGCTAGTACGCCTGAAGAGATCACAGCCAGTGTGAACAGGAGCAATGATTTCAACCACCAGTGATGCTTCATTGTACACATGAGAATGAAAATAGACTCGAGAAGGTCTAAACCACTGATTTAAATCTTCAATCTAAGAGAAGAATTGATACGCAGCCTGAGAGACTGGACTCTGGGCAAAAAGCCCATTTCTTCTATTTCTCTCCAGTGGCCAAACAGACGAGTTCGGTGCTTGTACATTGTTGTTGTTGTTGTCTTTCAGTTGCTCCCATGAGGGGCGGCCACAGCGGATCACCATCTGCACATTTGATTTGGTTTTATGCCGGATGCTCTTCCTGACGCAGCCTGTGTTGATCAGGAAGGGGAGTCTGGGGAGTCCGGGATTGAACCACCAAACCAGGGATCAGCAGCCAAGCTGCTCTCCCACCTGAGCCCCCCTCACTGAAAGGGTATTGTAGCTTAGGTTTGAGTTTGACCACAGCTCCTCCTTGTGGTTCCCGTCAGTCAGTACATGTAGATCATAAACGTATCTGAAGACCCGTGTGCAGGTGTACTGAGGAGAACTGGAGCTGTTTTAAAGGCGTTTTAATAACCATTAAACAACCAGCTCTGGTTCTGATTCACTGTAACTCCAGACCACCACGTGCTGCAGTTCAGAATGTGTGGAAACTAGTTTCAACCAGGCAGAGACGTCCAATTAGATAAAAGTGATGCACAGTCGTAACTTCTGCTTCTTCCACGAGCACAAACGTAAACCTGCGTCTAAAACATCAGGACTTGAAGGGATCTCTGTGCACTGTGTCTTGTATGAAATAAATATGATCAAAGTATCTCTTTACTTTACTTTACTTTACTGCAGAGAGTGAAGCAGACAGAGAGGAAACAGAAAGTCAAAGAGGTCAGCAGCCTCGCTTACTCCCAACACATTAGTCCTGTTCTGTTTCCTGCCCTGTGTCACCTCACCTGAGAGAGGAAACACACACACACATACACACACACACACACACACACACACACACACACACACACACACACACACACACACACACGCACCAAACAACCTCTGCAGCTCAACCTCTACTCTCACTTCTTCGCTACAAAGAACACTGTAACATGATCTGAATCTCTGTGATTGGATGATTCTTACAGCAAGGCCCTCTGGGACTCGTAGTCCCAGTAAAAGTTGTTCTGGACAGAGTCTTGTTCCTTCTTTGTTTTCTTTTAATCACTGATCAGATTTTTTTTTCAGCTCACTGACTCATTGTGTTTAACGATGATTCAACCATCACAGGAACCTTTGACGCCTCGTATAACAACGCCCAGAAGGTGACGTCACCTCCCTCCACGGCCTCCACCAGGCTCTGAGGCACAAACCCTGCTGAACCTCTGCACTGTGTCTCAGGCAGGACAAGCTTTTGCACGGACAAATTCAGACCGATGATTTGACAGCAAGTGCATTTGATGAGATTTGCATGAAAAAACACCCTTTCTACCCTCCATTACTGTGTACCAATAACATACCACATACAGTATATACTGTACAGTGAACTAAATGTCAACAACATACAATCAAACTGCAACTTTTAAAGGCCAATAAACTTCACAAATAAACTTGAGAATGTTTTTGTTTTTTTTCCAAGGATTTAATAATTACTTCTGTTTTCCTCAGTGTTCGAGAAGTTGTTTCACCACCATCCACCACATGCTCTAATTTGTTGCAGCTGTGAGCGGCTCTTCCACTTCAGAGGCAGAGGAAACATCGCACAGAGGGAAGAATGGATTCCACTAAATATCAGCAAATTTGTCGACGCAAAATGTCCTGCAGTGAGTCAAGAGAGTGAAACGGAGAAGAACCTGTTTTTTTCTACAACAGGACAATGATCAAAAGCAGATCTTAAAATCCACCATCAACCCCTGACCTGAACATCACTGAAACTCTGTGCGACGATCTTTAACACGCCGTGTGCGGGACAGCCTGACAGGATCTCAGCACCTGAAGTGATTGGTTGAAAATATCTAAATTCAGAATAAAAAAGACTCTTAGCTGCTACAAAATGTGTTTCCAAGCTTTTGGCATTTCCCAAAGAAGAGTTACTAATATCGACTTAACCGGGTGCCCAAACCTTTGCAAACAACTGTCCATGTAATGAGCATAAACAACCTCCGCTGCACCATCTCTCCCACCTTGATGCAAGTGGGTTTGGGTGGAGCCGGGGAAACGGTACAAATGCTCGAGGAAAATTACGTAACATGTGCGTTTCTTACTGCTGAACTTGCACTGGCAGGAAAACAGAGCCCCAGCAGTAAAAGAACAACTTGTTTTCTGGTGATCCGTCCGGGCAGGATTGTGCAGCATTGTTGGATCATTTGAGAGACACACACAGGACACAACACAGCTCAGTGTGTAGTGATGCACTCACAGCGACTCTGTTGTCACCAGATGTTAAAGAGACAAGTGCTTTATCAACAACCCTGAAACTTCCAAACAGACACTTGTTCTTCATTTCAGTCTGACCAAAGCTTTGTAGTCTGTGTGTGTGTGTGTGTGTGTGTGTGTGTGTGTGTGTGTGTACATTACAAGTGTTTAAATATGTGTGTGACTCATTCATTCCTAGGACTTGCAGTGCTTTTTCCAATAGCACAAATCAACACACCCTCGACGTGCACAAACACGCACACGCACACACACACACACAAACACACACTCACACACACACACATACACACACACACACAGAGACACACACACACAGAGACACACACACACAGAGACACACACACACACACACACACACACACACATACTTTTCTCCCTCCTAGTCTTTCTTTCATTTTCCTTGTTGAATCTTTTACCCCCCATCTGTTTTTAATCTCTCTCTCTCTCTCTCTCTCTCTCTCTCTCTCTCTCTCTCTCTCTCTCTCTCTCTCTGTCAGTAAACATTCAGTCTTCAGATGTAAACAGGGTGTCCTGTGTTCAGAAAGAAGCTGAGAAGCTCTTGTGAAGAGCCTCTCTTTAGTAAAACTAACACAGTGTTTCACAGACTCTGGTTTGTTTTATATGTTGTTGATTGTTTTGATAGTTTTGAGTCGGTTGAACTCGGGTGTGTGTGTGTGTGTTTGTTTGTGTGTGTGTGTGTGTGTGTGTGTGTGTGTGTGTGTGTGTGTGTGTGTGTGTTTGTGTCCGAGGCCTGAGATATTCCTCTGGGCCAAAGAGCTCCACTGTTGTTACCAGCTATTAAAATCACATCACTGAGCTGCACTGTCGCCCTGGCTGACATGTTCCTTCGTTACAATGAACACACACTGTAGTTTACTTTGACTTAGTCCCACACACACTGTCCTGCTGCTGTTAATACTCACTTATGTCAATTGTGGATTAATCCGCCACTGAAAATAGTCTCCAACAAAAGCACTATTTCCTCCTCCTCGAGTAACATTTGCTAAAAACTGTGGTGATCAGCTGTTTTGGGAAGTTACTGCGGCTTTTTAAACTGGTGGGCTAAAGGCTGAGAGCCACAGACAGGGAAGGGAAATCGGAGGAACAAATACATTGGTTTGGTGTTTAATTGGGATTCTTCTGATAATAAGTAAAAAGAAAAATAGAATAACATCAGTCTTATCATTAAAATGGTCAGAAGAATGGAGAGTTTGAGCTTCATCTCTATTGAAGACAGCTTGGGTGGAGAATTTAAGCTTAATAATTTGTGATAATGAGATAATGATTTCTCTGGGACTCAGATTCAAACTGTAAAACACCAACGAAGCAAATTGAATTTACTGCTGCACAGATGTAAATGTGACTTTCAGGGCGTCCTGAGATAAACACTGTCTCATCTTCCAGGCAGGTGGGATGATGTCATTTCCCGCTGAGGAAAAAGTCGATATGATGTGAGAACATTGTTCAGGAAACAGCAGAGGAAACGCTGCTCTGCTGAAGCTAGACGAGCTTCTTTCACACACCATCTGATCTCAGGTCAGACCGACAAACCTCCAGTCAGTCCTGAACCTGCTCCACCAAAGTTTCCATCTTTCTCTGGCTCCATAAACATATGTGTTTTTTTCTTTTTACGTGATTGCTGTTAATTTGCTGACTGAAACTTTTTGATTCATTTTGTGTGGTTCTTATTGCCACTTATTTTCTTTGTGTTTCGCTAAATCGTACTGATCACAACTGTTAATCATCACACACACACACACACACACACACACACACACACACACACACACACACACACGTACAACCAGCTCGTGGAACCAGCAGGGCAGCATACTGCCGACAGAAACACGACGATTAGTGTCAGAACAAAGCAGCAGAACAAACACCTGAACAAAATCTTCATTGTCCCTCAACAGCAGCAGAACCACATTCCTCCAACACTGACTGCTTCAAGACACCTCACTGCTCCTCAGCTGTTAATACGACTGTTTGGTAGCATTCACATAAGAGTTTGCGTTTTCCATATTTATATGACAGTAGCAAATTAAATTTTACTCTAAATAAAACATATAAGTTTATAATAAAATCAGACCTCTATAAATCTATTTGACGTGTTGTACTCTCTCCTTCCTCTAGACACAAAGAAAGCATTTGACATCGTGGAGTGGATGTATTTATTTGCAGTTTTAAATAGATTTTGACTTTGTACCAAGTTTTATCACGTGGATAAATTATTATACTTTTGCCCTCCTGCTTAAATCCTCTCCAACTCTCAACAGTCAAAACCTTTCAGCCTCAAACGGGGAACTCATCAAGGACGCCCTGTAAGCCCGCTACTTCTTGATCTGACCACGGAGACATTAGCATCTACGCTCCGTAGCTGCGAGGATATTTCAGGGATTTGGAGGAAGGGAGCTGAACATAAAGTGTCCCTCTATGCAGACGATCTTTTGCTTTCCATATCAAGCCCGGATACTTCTGTGTCCACCGTGCTGTTATTACTCATCCATTTAGGCCGATTTAAAGATCCTTTAATCAATAACCTACCAAATACACATTCTTTCTACCTGCAAACCAGGCGCTTTCTCCACTCTCAGATACCACATTACCCTGCGTTTCTTAGTTTACACCCATCACATGAAGGTTTAATATAAGTTGTCTGGTGTAAGACATGCTCTTCTTGACAAAATTAAAGCTGGGAGCAGAATCTAAACCTTTCGCTGTCGGACGTGATACAGGATTTGATCTTCATGCAGATTATATCAACATCCCTTTGTGTCTTTCACTGTTACAGTTTACAGCCGTGTGCAAATCAAAACTATCTCGTGTTTAGCCAGACGTGAATCCCTGCTGCGTAGAGGAGGTGAAGCTTTCATTATCCACATGTTCTGGACGTGTCCTACCCTGGAAAAATACCGGAGGGACGTTTTCCAAACCTCATCCCTAGTCCTCAATTTTGACTTACAGTAGAACCCGACTCTCTGGTCGCCTTCTTTGGCACCACTGGAGAGGATGACTCCAATCAAGTGACGCACTTTGTTCTTCGCCTCTCTTTTGGCCAGACATTCAGTATTACTAAGATGCCATTATGTCCCATCTGAACCTGGAAAAAGATCCGCTACTCAGTTTGTAACTCAAACAAAAAGGTTTGGGACGTTTCCTGAATCACTGTCAGACTCTTCAGTCAAACTAACCTGAACTCTTTTTGTCTTTCTGTTGATTTCTGTCAGCAATACAGTCTGTAGAAGTTTATCCATTTCTAAACATCCTTTCTTTTATTTATTTATTCATTTTTCCTTCCATTCTTCTCTAAATACAAAATCTGACTCCCAGCACATTTCTGTATTAATACAGGGAGAAAATGTGTCTTTTCATACATGAAATTCTGGCTTGTAGATGGGACTGGTGTGGGTGAGGGATGGTGTGGATAAGAGTCCTTTATTATGGATCTGCCACATAACATTGACAAAGCTGTTGTGCACTCTACAGATCTGTGCATATTACATAAACAAGTTTTGTAATTTTATGTAAAAGTGAGAGATTGTCTGTTGCTGATTTGTTAAAGATTCATAAACATTACTAATAATTGTCATGTTTCCGCTGTCTGGGAGTTGTTAGCAGTTTTACCAAAAACAGATTTCCCCTCTAAACTTCGTCCATGGTTTCATTTAAATAACAGAGAAAAAAAAACTCTCCAATGTTTCACAAAGAGCAGCAAAGACTGGAGAAAGGTTGGAAGAATTATTACAAATCAGAACTGTGTCATCTCACGACCCCACAGATTTATCTGGTGACCCTTGGGAGGAGCCTGACCCCTAGGTTGGGAACCACTGGACTGAACTATCTAACTGTACATACAGTATTTAAACCAGCTACAGCAACAGCAGCTACAGCAGTAAAATGCTGATTACATGTTGACGCGTCAGCATTAACAATGTCGTTAATTACCACAAGCCACAAGGTCCAATCTTCTACAGTACTTCAGATCAATTTAACTGATAATACTTCAGTACTTGTACTAAAGTACAGGAGTTTTTACATTGTTGTTTTGGTATTTTTACTTAAGTAAAGGACCTGAGCACTTCCTCCAGCTGTGCTAGAAACAGTAGTGTCAGTAAACTTTCAGCTAAAAAACAAATAAACATCTTTCAACACTGACCTGCTATGATGGCAAACTGTTTACAGAGGACTGTGTGTGTGTGTGTGTGTGTGTGTATGTATGTGTGTGTGTGTATTTGCAGACTATATCAGTCACTCTCAGGCAAACTTGTGACTCACTGGGCTGCAATAAAACCTCTTTTCTTTCTTTCTCTCTGTCTCTCCCTTCAGGCTTCAGGGTCTCTCGACCACAGATCATTCATAGTGACCAAACTTAATCTTCTCCACAGATTTTATAATGTTAACAGACAGACAGACAGACAGACAGACCAGCAGTGGAGGAGTTAACTCCCTGTCTGTCTCTTCACATTCCTCTTCTCCTACATTACCAGAAAACGCCCATTTATCTTATTTTTTCTTTGAGTTTACCAAAACCTTGAGAGAACCATTCTCACGGTGCAGCTTCTCACCTTGAACCCCGCTGACATCCATCACCTGCCGGCATCAGACTGCAGCTCCTCCCAACGATCCAGCTCAGACCCACAGTCAGCTGATTTTAAAACACTTGTTGTTAGTCAGTCTGTCGTCTCTGCTCCGCAGCAACGACTGACTTCTCTGCTTCTGCAACAAGTTAAAGTCAAACTTCAGTCCGAAGATTCAGCCGAGCAATAAACTGAGTCGCTGAGATTCACTAAATCCGCCTCTCAACAGTCAAGCGACCACTCACCTCTTTTCCGGTGGTACCTTCAAAATAAAAGTTCATGAAACACACAGAATAACTGCAAAGAAGGTCCACAAAGAGAAGGAAAACAACACATAAGAAGAATATGTTGCACAAAAAGATGCAACTGCCAAGATCTGCAAAACCACCAACAACTACCATAAAGTCACATATCTCTTTCAGTCTGGGTTCTTGCTCCTATGTAGGACGGGAGGGGGGATTTAACATTTCTGTGCCCAGGGGCCCATTGTCTCATGATCTAGTCACGTTATAACACTGAATAGAATAGAAGAATTTTACCAATGAAATTATCGTTTATCAAGTAGTACTGAAGAGGTCAGTTGATAGTTGCTCAACAGAAAGTGGGTAAAAATAAAATCAATAACAATAAAACAAATAATACATTTAATCATTCTTCAAGCAAAACATATCTTTGTTTAAGTTTATATATTTTGGCTTTTCAAATTTTAGTGCTGATACCACACCTGAGCTTTGGAACCAATAAACAAAATAATACTTCTTTTGGTAGAAAATATAGAAATATAATTATGATTTCATACAACAACAAAAAAACAGCAGCCATTCAAGAACTTTACCTAAAATAAATAAAGAATGTCTAAAATATAAAACTTATCAGGACAGGTTTTGATGTCAGTACAACAAAGATATTTCTGTCTGCACCGAAACAGTAGAGGTTCAGCACTTATAGCAAACTAAAGTTAAAAATAATTATCAGATCAATTGAAAATGAAAATATTCGATATTTGCAGCCATAGTAAAGTGCCATACACTGAGAGGACTTGTGCTTTTATTTTGAAGGCAGGCTGGTTCTGGGCTGGCTGACTTAGTGCCAGGCTGTTTGTGAGTTTTAGAGGCTGCTGTTGTTTTAAGTGTTGACGCCTCACAGCTCACACACTAAAGAGCTGTCTGCTGGTTTTTAAGTCAGTGAAGACTGTGTGTGTGTGTGTGTGTGTGTGTGTGTGTTATGGTAAGATACTTAAACTCGCCTGTCAGCTTGAAGCAAATGAGAGAAAATTACCAGTCATGATGCAATATAAATACTTAGCTACTGTGTTGAGTATTTATCCCTCTGGCTACCTGATAAACTGCTTTTTACAGCTTGATTACCTGCTGTAAATTTTAAAATGCATTAGTTCACTTTTGCCTCCTGTTGTCTTTTCTTTTCAATTTTAGTATTTTTGTTTAGGTAATTGCACTAAAACTGTGCTTATTATGATAAATCATAAACTCTTACCAGTCATTGAAAAAAAAGATGAAAAGAGAAACATTTTATTAGATGGAATTATTTATTTCCTACATTAAGGTACTATAAAACAGTACATTTCTAAAAAATAAATGTAGAAAAATAGGAAAATAACAGTCTAACTATACAAAAACTGAAACAAAACAGACATTTCCAAGAAAAAGTGAAATTATAAAAATAATATTTACAAAGTTGGAAATGCCGAATCTTCCCTTCCAATAAACTCAGACCTGCAGAGAAGTTGTCACTCTGCTTTCAGCAGCAACCACAACATTTGTGTCAGAAAATAAAAATACTTTATAAAACTTTAACCCATGGTCCGGTCCAGGGGAGGACAACGTGACTGCAGCTGCTGATCATGAAAGAATCAATAACTGAAAGTCGTAGTGTCCTTCAGATCAAGATCAATAACAAAAGACGCACAGACGCCCATTTCCACCAGGAGGAAAAGAAATGATCATATTCACAATTCAAAAATAATGAATCAGACACAATGATGAGATAAAAGCTAACCGTTTTTTGCTTTTTAAATCAAAATTATGACATACTATCTCAGAATTTTGACTGTAAATATTTTTATTTACTTTTTCATGCATTTATTTCTCGTCTTGGCAGGAATGGGCTTCCATTGTGGCGTTTATAAAGTGGTTTAGTTTTATAATGCCCTCATCCTTGCTGCTCCCTGCAACAATGTTCAAAATGATTACAAAGCATTAAGAAATATATAACTATAAATGCAACATTAATATTCAATTCTTATATATGTAACCATAAGCTTCACAAAGCAACCACAGTTTTCAATATATTATGGTGTAGAGGTGGCGCCACCAGCCAAATGAGTTTGAGTTATAGATTCTGAATTTGTGAATTAAAATGCAAAGAAAATAAAATTCATAAAACTAAATTTCAATCCAACATGTAATTCACACAACTCGTCCACCATGTTATATCACATTAGCAGGTTTTAGTACATTTTTGACAGTTTATCAAAGTTCTTTGACAGTTTAATGATTTGTGATTAGGTGGTCATCCTGTTACTACATTTCTATGTTGAAAACATTTTAAAATAAGGTACGTGTTAAAACATATCACAGAGGAAATACAGCGCTCATAAAAATGAAGATTTATAAAATGTTCTAGTACCAACTGTTTCAGGGGAATTCCACTTTCTAATGAAAAATGCTCCTCCTAAAACAAAAAGGCACATTAAATGAAAAAAACAGCATCGTTCACTAATGAATATGTGATTTTCCCCAAAGTATTAATGTTTACTTGCTTTTGGTCCAACATATTGAGAATAATACAAAAGACATCCTCATTATCAATGTCCTTAAGGTGTTGATACATTCAGCAGCTTCTGTTAAAAATCTTTGTGGATACCAGAAATTCACAAGCTGCTTTGATCCCATTGGATGTTGTTGCCATGGAAAATCTGAACATTTGTGGAGCTGTGTTTTCCTGTGTTTCTGTATCAAAAAGTGCCTGAACAAACAGTGTTTCCGCATCATGTTTTGGTACCAAACATCAACTCGTACACGAGTCAGCTGTCAATCACTCAAGACGCAGTGCTGAGGCAGTCTTTGGTTTGAATGGGTCTGCTCCGCCAGCATCTGGAGACCCGGTCCTTCTTGTGTTCCAGCCCTCAGTGGTTACCAAGGTTAGCGTAGTTATCAATGTTCTAGAACTCAGTGATTACCATAGTTACTTGGATTATTGTTCTAGAATGTAGTGGTTACCATAGATACCAGGGAATAATGCTGTGCAACCCAGTGATTACCACAGTTACCAGGGGCCAGTGTTCTAGAAATGCATTGGTGACCATAGTTACCAAGGACTAGTGTTCTAAAACTCACTGGTTACCATAGCTACTAGGGACTGATTTTCTTGATGCAGCGATTACCATAGTTATCGTACCTATCAATGTTCTAGAAAGTAATGGTTACCATAGTTACCAAGGACTAGTGTTCTAGAACATAACAGTTACAACAGTCACCAGTGACTAGTGTTCTCTAAGTCAGTGGTTACCATAGTTACCACGGACCAGCATTCAAGAACTCGGTCATTTCCACAGGTGACTCACTCTAATGCCTTTTAATGATTCCAGTTTTATTTCCACGGTGATCAGATGATGGCACTGCTGAGAAAGGATTCAGGTCTACAACCAAAACATATTTGGCCCTGTGATGACATCACGGGGCTAGTCCTCTTTTGATTGGCTGGAGGTGTCTCCTACAATGAAGCTACAGGAGCGTGTCCGTCACTGTGCTCCAGGTGGTGGTGATGGTGCAGCTCAGCTTTACAGACTGTGGCAGTGCTGCAGTGGAGCGACGTGACAACAGGTGGCTCTTCATCACCTGAAAGACAAACGGCCAGGTGTGAAAGTCATTTATTCAACAGTCAACAAGTTAAAATGAAATTAGAACAACATAGAATAACAGCATACAATGATATTTCAGATGTAAAACAACATCAGGTGCGGTTCTAACAGCCAGCCTTACCCAGCCCCGAAGAAGATGATTCGCTGTCAGCCAGGGAGGAGGAGTCAGCCTGGTCATGTGACAGTCCCTCCATTAGGGGGATGGAAAGCTCCGAGGAAGGGACAGATGAATCATAGATGCCCGAATCACGAGGAGGTGGGACCTCTGGAGGGGAGGGACGGCCTTCTTCTGCCTGGGCGGGAGGAGGGCACATCCCATCCTGGAGGATGGAGGGAGCAGATGAGGAGGAGGAGGAGGAGGAAGAAGGTTCTTCAGGTAAAAGTTCAGATATTCCAGAAGTGGACCTGATGGAGAAGAACAACAGCAGCCGTCAGACTGACGAGTGATCTCATATTACCTGCTGTGTAGTCCAAACCATGGACTCAAAACTCACCATCACCAACACTGATGGTCACACCAAACAAAAGCACCAATATATAACAGTCAGGTTATATGTCAGGTTTCATGACGAGTTGATACAAACTCAATCAGCATCAACAGCAGCTGCAAACAGTCGTTCAAAATTCTCTTTTTCATACTGGAATCTCGCTATGAAATAAAAGCTTTATGGTCATCTGGAAGAGGAATGATACAGTGACCAGTAACTACACTACTATAATATAATACTTTACTAACAGGCAGGTGAGTTTAGCATCAAGATGAACTTCCTTTAGAGACTGAAATGTGACCCGGGTGGTAAAAAAAATACACTCAGCTTTAATGCTCACAGTAAAACGATAGAAAGCTAGAGTGGTACTACAGCTTTCTTTACCTTGACGTGTGTCCCAGCATCGACAGAGAACAGTGTGGCAGGCCTGGACTGGGACAGACACCAGGACTGGGACAGACACCAGGACTGGGACAGGGACCAGGACTGGGACTGGGACTGTGGCTGTGGCCGTGCCCAAGATTGAGGCTGGGATTGGAGCCGGGGCCCAGCAGGAGCATGTTCCTCTTTGGGACTCCATTCCCGCCCTCCAGCAACGGCGTCCTCACCACCACCTCATTCAGCACCAAGCCGGAGTCAAACCTCTGCTCGGGCTGAGCGGAGGAGGAGACGCAGGGAGGCTTTGGAGGAGTGCTGGGAGCCCGTACAGCCGGGAGAGGAGAATGTTTGGAAGAGGAGCCGGAGGAGGCGGAGGAACCTGCTGCAGGAGGCAGCTGCTTGTCGAACCAGTCGGGGTTCTGGCTGATGTGTTGGTGCATGTTGCAGATGGAAACGTAGAGCGAGCGTCCAGACTTACTCCTGAAGTAGTTCCTCCTGGAGACGTTGAGAGGCTGCTGCTCACGGTCAGCTAAACTGGACTGACTGGAGTGGAGCCGACTGAACAGCTGAGGCAGCTGGTCCATCAACTTGAACCTAAACACAGGACAAAACGACCCACTCTGTTACTCTTTGGTAATAAGTGACTGTTTATTACCAAAAGCTTTGGTTTTTACCAAAGAGAGACAAAACTTTAGATAAAAAAAGATTTAGTGAAAGGTTTGTTAGCTTCATTTCTCCGTAAATGCAAACAAAAACAAACAAAAACGCACAACTTCTGCATATTTTTGTGTAAAATCCCAAGACTTAAACACTTCACCTCCTGCCTATAGTCAATGCAAAATGTCTCAGCCTGTTATTTTCCTGCTTTATGGACTGTCAGACACGGTCACATGGACAGTGTAGGGCGGCTGTTGCGCCTGTTGTTCTGTCCCGTAGTGCTGCAGTTACCTTGGAGCCAGACTCAACATGGTGGGGATGTCGTTCTCTGTTGAATAGTCGAAGTAAACCGTCATGAAGCGGTTCAGCTCCTGAGCCCCGCCCCCCTCGCTCTGCTTAACCAGCCGCAGCTTTTCAGCGATCATGGCCACGGCCACTATGAACAGGTCACTGCCGGATCCACCGATCGGAGAGCTGCTGCTGCTGCTGTTACCACGGCGACTGACTGGTGTCTTTCCTCTGCGACTCTTCTTCTCCACATAGTAGCTGTAAAAAGAGAACAGAGCTGTTTAGAATAGAAACAATACAATATCGAGGAGTGAGAGAGAGGAAAGATAAGGAAAGTATGAAGTAGGGACAAAAGGGAGGAAGGAAGAAAAGAAGAAATGGAAGGATGGATGGAGGGAAAAGGGAAAGAAGAAAAATTTTAAACAAATAGGATGGAGGGATGAAGAGAAGGTGAGACGTAAACTTACAAAACACATCATTACTCCCGAGTGTCTCACTTCTCATTGACTGAAATTTAAATACAACTTTGGGGATGTTCACTACACAGCAGTCAATGTCAGAGCTTTAGCAGCATCTAGTGGCCACCGGAGGAACTGCAGCTCAAGGCACTTGTGAAACATCAACAGTAGTTTGGACAGAGGCAGAGTAGACAGTAGATAGAGTACCGTAGGCCTCTGGAACAGACGGTGATGATGAAGTTGGCTTCGTCCAGCTGTCTGCTTAGCCACGACATCTGACCCTCTTTGCACGTCTCCAGATGTTCCCACAGATCCAACACAACCTGAGCAGAAGTGAAAAGGCATTTGACAAACGTACCCAACCTTCAGACTAGCGACTTTGATTTAAAGGACGTTTTATTTTTCCTCTTCGTCGCCCAGCTATGATCTGTCTCACCTCGCAGTTGCAGAAGTCCTGCAGGAAGTAGGCGAAGCTCTGGATGACGCTGGTGTGTTTGGGACAGTCTCTGTTGGAGTAACAGATGAAGACTTTGGGACGAGGCCACGGGCGCTCCGTGTTCAACGCTGCACTGTGATTGGAGGACTCGCTGCTCTCCTCATCCAGCTGGCTGTAGATGTTTTCTAACAGGAGAGAAGACAAATGGAAAAGATATATTAGATATATTAAATTAAGCACTAACTTTGGGAAGTGAAGAATTCTTTTCATTATCGATTAATCTGCACAGTATTTTCTTGATCAATCGTTTGGTCTATCAGATGTCAGAAAATGGTGAAGTTTTGAAGTTGCATCTTGTGGCATCTTGTAATTCCTTGTTTAAAACCCAAAGACACTGAACAAACAAACATTTGGTACTTTTACTTGAAAACAGCGTAAAATGACTTTTTGATTATCCAAATTGATGCTGATGAATTTACTGTTTGACAACTAATCGATTAATCGTTGCAACTCCACATTAAACAGAGGATGCTTGAACCCTGCAGGGTGTTTCCAAGGCTAAAGGCCCCATGGGATTGTAATGTTCGTAAAACACCAAGTGTGCAGGAGACAGTGAACTAAAAGAAGAAATATCGCCAACTTTAAGTGCTCTCACCTTGCTGCTTCTTACGACACATGACGGTGAAGAGAGTGGCGAAGGCCGACATGATGACCAGAGGCACTGTGATGGCCATGGCGCGGATAGGACCCGCCCAGGGGGAGTGGACTGAAGGATGAAGCATACACACCCAGCATGAGACAACAGAATCAGATTATTGAAAGACCTTATGGGATAACGGTAAATGATGAAACATAGAGTAACAGCAGTGCAACAGAGTCAGTGAACTAACTTATGTGGATTACTGTGCTATTCCTATAGTGTGTGTGTGTGTGTGTGTGTGTGGTGTGTGTGTGTGTGTGTGTGTGTGTGTGTGTGTCTCACCCTGGCTGACGTGGTACTGCGTCTGCCTCCTGGTCGTGTTACAGTCGTCTCTCAGCTGACACAGAAGAGAAGAAAAAATAAATAAATCATTACATCAAATGGAGAGAAAATGATTCACAGCATGAACAGATATGAAAGTCAAGTGATGAAACTGTGCTGTGTAAATGAAGCTCGGTCCCGTGCTGCGTTCATGTACCTCTACGGTGTAGGTCCCTGGAGTGACGTCCTGGAGGATACATGTAGTTCTGGGCTGGTTCACGTCCTGCACACAGTAAACGCATCATTAAAACATTCTAGGTCAGGAAGCATCGTATCTTATCGTTTAGCTAAGACATGAATTCTCACAAATTACAAATCAGAGCAACCGACTGTCACAATGTTCTTTTTCAGAGCCGGAGTGAAGTTCACCTCCGGTCTCCTCCTTTAATCACGGGGGTTGGTCGGACACTGAATCATAGATTGATGGACAGGCCGCGGGTGAACGAGAGGCAATCTTTGTACGTTTGAGTAACAGCATCTTAAAACCCCCTTTCTGACAGCACAATCTGGTTCAGATGGCAGAGAGCCACTGTCCACATTTCCATGATTCATCACATTGAGACAACAAAGACGCACAAAAGACAGAGAGGGGGGAGGCAGTGGGATGCAACCTTTCACCTTCACCTCCTGGTGTGGACATTCAGGACAGGCTGAAACACGTGGTCGGACCACACTTAGTGCGACCTTTAGTTTGTTTAAAGCAAGACCTCATGCCAAAAGAAAACGAGCTAAGGCCAAAGCCTCAAAGACTTGATAAGTGAAACACTTTGGTCACAAGAAGACGTCTAATAATATGTAGCAGTGGTTTTTTTTGCACGTCATGTAAAAAAACATAAATTTGGTCTTACTGGTTTGCAGCGCTGCAGCCTGAACGGTCCGTCCTGCCGCAGTTTGTAGTACAGGTAGTAGAAGTGGAAGCCGAAGGAGGCCGGAGCCTGGTCGAACGCCACGTGGAGGTTTGAGCCCAGCTGGGACACGTTCAAGGTCTTTGGCTTCCAGACTGCACAGACAGACACAGACAAAACTTAACCTCCACTCTCATGGACATGTAGTGCTTCTACTTAGTTAGTGGTACAAAAGTGACCTTCAAATCAAAATTTTAATATTCACCTCAATAGCAGAGATTCAGATTTATTTCTAACTATATTTGATCATAGTTTATTTAGAAACCTCCTTGTTTTCTGGTCTGCTTCGGGTTTAACCTGCAGTTTATTCACCTGTTTTCTTTTCAGCCTCATCACCATCAGTTCAACAAATGAGTCGTGTCATACTCACCACTCTGCTGATCTCAGTTTTTCTTTTTACTAACACTAACAGTGTCTTTTGATCCGAGTTAATCTACTGTCAAACTCAACACTTCCTTCAAAAACGTGACAAACATCATCCGTCTTTCCTGCTAGGCTTTTAATGTGAAACATCTGCACCAGCCTCTTTTGTTCTGGCAGGTGTGGAAACAAAGGATATACAACTTTATGACTCAAGTAAAAGCTTCTTCACGGCACTGATTGGATTAAAACCTTATGTAATCGCTTTGTCCTCAGACAGAAACTGTGTCAACTATTTAAGGCTTAAAATTAGTTTGTGGAAATGTATCATTTACATTTAACTGCTCTGAGACGAAGACGATCAAACCCTGGACTAACTCTGTTTACATGTGGCTCTGGTTATGACGACAACACTAAGGAACTTACATGGTTTGCAAACCAGGTTGTCTGATCCCAGGAGGACTTCACACGCTGTAACACACACACACAAATGATTAGACGGTTTTGTCTCTTCAGTTCAATGATCAGACACATTTTAAAAAAGGGACAGTCTTGACCTCTTTCCTGTCTTCCTCAGAAAGGTCCAGGTTTTGTTTTAGCCTAGCTTAGCACAAAGTGGAAAAGTTCAACCTTCCGACAACTCAAAAACTGTCCACATGTTCTACCTCGTGAGGTCGTCTCCAGTCGAGAGTTAGCAGGGTTGTGTTGACAGCAGATTAAAGACAGACCTCACACCTGGCAGTTTGAGGACTGTGAGGAAGTCTGAGATGCTGTGTGCAGTCACAGCGGCTCAGTAATCCTTACTTCTGCAGAGCTATGCTAACAGTTTCCTCATGCTACCAGTATTAGCGCCCAGCTAAGCTAAGCTAAGCTAAGCTAAACAACTTAACATCAATTATCAGTGTGTACTTTTGTTTGAGTGAATTAAGTATCTGAATTTGATTTGATGTTTTCATCTGACAAAAATTTTATTTCCCCCAAATATAAAATTTTCCTTTTAATTAATAATCATTTGTAGATGTCTGACGAGGTAAGAAAACAAAACAAATAGCGGCAGAAATGTTCAGGGAAAGTCTTAAAGATGTTCGTCAGGTAGCAAGAAGGAATGTTCTATTGGAGACAATTAATCACTCAATAAATCAATCAACTGATTAACTAATCCATCGTGTGCGGATGAGGGCGGTACTGGACTCACAGTTGGTCCGGAGGAAGGACGGAGGGAAGAAACTCTCGTTCATCAGAGTCGGGAAAGGAACAACACGAACCATGTAGTCGGTGTCAAAGGTCAAACCGCTGAACGGCTGACTGCTCAGCTTCTGTGTGAGGGAATCAATAATAAATCAATAGTAACTAACACAAATAGTCCGAACACAAGATTAACGTGGAGAGGTGAACAGGTGACATCAGGCGAAGTCTTTCAGGTGAACACTTAAGGTTTACACTGTAAACTCATAGTCTTAGGAAGAAGAATAATCACCTGCGGCCTCAGTTGAATGTGATTGGTTAATTTGAGTCACAGTTTTTTGGTCCTACCGTGTTCCTGTAGGAGAAGTTGAGCTGCCTCGGGTCCTTGAGGATGAGGTGTTGACACTGTTTCCCCTCTGGATTCTTGTCCTCCAGATAAACTCTGAAGCCTTTAATGTGTTCGATCCCTGCAGAGACACAGCGGGAAGTTCAGCGTCACCCTCCGTCCAATCATCCGCAAGCATCCTTCTCTCCTCATTTCCTTTCCTTCTCTCCTCCATCTGTCTTCGTTACTAAATCTCTTCTTTTTTTCTTTTCTCCTCCTCCTGCTTCTGTGTCCTTCTCTTCACTCCCTTGTTTCCTTTCCTTCGTTCTTCTCCTTATTCTCTTCCCTCTGGTCCCTTTCAACCTACCATTGTTTCCTTCCCTCCCATCCTCTTACCTCCTTGTCTCCTTCTGTCCTCTCCTTTCTTCTCCCTGTTCTCTCCATTCTCTCCTCACCAGATTTCTTTCTCCTCCTCTCTAACATTTCCTTTCCTCCTCTCATATTTTTCTTTCCCTTCACTTATTGCTTACTTGTTACCCATTTTCTTTTCCTTTCCTTACTTCCTTTTTTCATTTCCTCTCCTTGTTTCCTTTTCTGTCCAGTCCTCCTCATTTTCTTACCTACTTTGCTCCTCTTTCCTATTTTCCTCCTCACCTCTCCTTTTTTATTTCCCTTCCTCCCCCTCGCTTCATTTTTAATTTCATCTCCCCTGCTCTCCTTGTTTACTCTTCTCTCTATTTGTCCTCCTCTTGTTTTCTTCTTTTCTCTCCTCCCCTCATCTCTTCTCCTTATTTCCTTTGTCCCTCCTACCCCCCCACGTGTTGCTACCTTACATCTCCTTCTGTTCACTATTTGTTTCCTTTCTTCTCCTCCACTCCTTGTTTCCTTTCCTCTTCCCTCCCCCCTTTTGCCCCACACACCCCACCTTGTTTCCTCCCCCTCCTCCTCCTCCTCCTCCCCCTCTCTGCCCTTTAAAACAGGTCTGTCTTGTAATTACACCTTTACATCCACAGGACATGTTTTTCCTATTAGGAGTGAAGGGAGGGAGGGAGGGAGAGAGAGAGAGAGGGAGAGAGAGAGAGGTAGCAGAACAGGTTTTTGTGTCTTGAGGCAGATTCCTCTCTCTCTCTCTCTGCCTTTCTCTCTCTCTCTCTCTCTCTCGCTCTCTCTCTCTCCTGCAGAGTCGAGGACAGACGAGGATGTTTTTGCATGTTAACAACAGCTGCAGTGTGACAGCAGGTGTGTGCTCCTTGGCTTCAGTGCAAGTTCTACATGTTTCAACCTTGATTTAAAGTATTCGTTATAAGCTTCACTGGAAGCTCTTGAGATGTCGGGAGTAAAATATCTGAAGCACAAAACACTGAGGTTACAAACTCTCTCTCTCTCTCTCCGCCTCCCTATAATCACATTTGAGTCAAATTCATCTGCCAAAAAAGAGACAAAACACACAATAAACAAAGTTCAAGATGAATTTGACTGATAGCATCATTATATCTTTTTCCAAATCTACTATAGATATCGCGATAATATCGTTATGATGAACCTGATACGGTGACGGCCCTGTTAGGATCACCGCACTAACACTGGGTGTTTTCTCCCTCTGCTCTTAAAACAGCCTCAGTTCTTCGTGGCATCGATTCCACAAGATGTTGGAAACTTTCCTCTGAGGCTCTGCTCCATGTTGACATGATTGCATCACATCATTTTTGTAGATTTGTCAGCTGCACATTCATGCTGCCAATCTCCTGTTCTACCACATCCCAAAGGTGATTCAGATCTGGAGACTGGGGAGGCCGCTGAAGTTCACTGAACTCGAGGTCATGTTCATAAAACCAGTTTGGAGACGACTTTTGCTTCGTGACATGGAGCAATATCCTGCTGGGAGTGGCCATTAGAGGATGGTAAACCGGGGCTATGATTTGTTTTGCTTAAAATCTTATAATCTTTTTAAACTTTCAGCTACGAAGCTGAGCAGGAGACGAGGTCGTTAGTTTGACAGATAGATGTTCATGTGTGACGTGGAAGATTTCTGTCTCTCTGTGAGAAAACAACGGGCGGCATTGTCACAGAGAGGGAGAGAGAGAGAGAGAGAGAGAGAGAGAGAGAGAGGAGAGAGAGAGAGAGAGAGAGGTTCACCTTACACAGAGCACACGCACCAACACACATTCCTTTACGGTCAAGTCGTGGTATTATTGTGTGAGATGTGATCCTCTCTCTCTCTCTCTCTGAGGCTGATCAAAGGGACACACACACACACACACACACTCTCTCTCTCTGACACAGAGCTGGGTAATCTTACAGATTTGAGCACTTTGAAGGTTTTACTCTCCTGTTCCTCCCAACTTCTCTAAATCTCTCTGAAGAGCCAGAGAAAAAGAAAGAGAGAGAGACAGACGGACACACAGTCGGACAGGTAAACAGACAGGTAAACAGACAGACAGTTACCTAGTGGACTTGCAGACCAGTGGACGACCACGGCGGCCTGGTCCTCACAGGCCAGGTGGCTGAAGGAGACATTGGTGACTTCATGGATCACATGTTTCCCCAGTGGGTAGTTTAATGAACAGTCTGCAGGGGCGAGAGACATGGACAGAGACAGACAGAGAGAGAGAGAGAGATCAACAACCTGCACTTATGACAAATTATTGATTATCATTATTATATATTTCAACATATTATTGCACTACATCATTTTGGTGATACTGGAGTTTTAGGACTTTTGGTTTTTAAAAACAAGACACGTGATGACGTCATAAAGGTTTTAACAGGCAGATGAATTGATAATGAAAATAATCATCAATGCAGCCCTAAAACTAATCAGACTTTAAACTGTTATTTATAGTGGTTACACTTTTGACCAAACAACTACAGGAGTCAAGAACAGAGCTGACTTCTTAGCAAAAAATTCAGATTTAATTTTAAAGTGATAAGGTCGGTGATGTTTCATTGTTTTCTAGTTGTTTTCTGGTCGTCAACAAATTGTTACGTGACGACAGAAAGTCACATGATGCTTAGAAACAGTTTGACTTTGAAGAAACAGGTGACTGTCAGCAGGAGCAGGCTGTACACCGCTCTTCCTATTTTTATGACCCAGACCTTCACTCATTCATCACCACGTGTACTCACCTCCTCCTGTTCCCAACATTTCTCTTGTGTTGTTGAGGAGGAGGAGGGAGGGAGGGGTGGGGGGGAGCAGCCAGCCATGAACCGAGGGATCGGAGGAGAAAAGATGGACTTAGGACGCAGAATGAAAAGGGGCGTGAGCTCAGACACGACTGACTGCTCCTCTTTCCTCCTGCCAGCCACCTATTGACGGAGAGGATTGAGGTGAGGAGGAGGAGGAGGAGGAAGATGGGACGGAGGAGAGGAGCTTAAAAAGGATGGAGATGACTGAGAGGAGGTTAGGAGAGCATGGGATGCACGAATCATCGCTCCTCTTCCTCTTGCCTCATTATCACCCAGTGGGGTCATGTTCAGGGCTCAAGGAGAAGGTCACGGCTCGTCACTCCTCTTCCTCCTCCTCCATTATAAAGCTCCTCTATAGGATGTGAGGAGGAGGGAAAGGTCGCAGCTTGTTACTCCTCTTCCTCCTTCCCTCCTGTTTGTCTTCAGTTTTTTTATAAGACAAAAGAGGAGGAGGAAGAGGAAGATGAAAGAGGGATGTGATGCTGGATGAAGGGGAGAAGTTTTATCTTTAGTTCTCACTTTCTTACTCCTCTTCCTCCTCTTTCTCCTTCCAGTTTAAGAAGGAAAGAGAAGGCTACAGTCCTCACACACTAAAACGCTCAGTTAAGTTGTTTCCCACTGAAGACGTAAACCTTTAAAAACACCTCACAGAAATACAGTTTCATTTCCTAAAGCAGCTGGGCTCTGTGGTCTTTTACTAAAATGTTCCTCAAACAAAAGTAAATACTGGATTTGTCGGGGACTACTTTCAGCGGCGGATTAATAGAGAGCCAAAGTGAAAACATATAACTTCTTGGTTCTGTTTAAGAAAGAAAAACTCGTTAGAAATCCAACTGCCATTTGCATCAAAAGCCAATAACCTAAATAATAAATCCAGCCTCAGAAAGTAAAGCTACGGCGTCAACTGACACAGAGACAGAGACGATACTTGTTGGTAGGATCGGCTGCTTGTTGGTTTTGGTCTTTATTTTGCATCTGTCGACTATGAGAACAAATGTTGAAATTCTCCAGACTTATGTGTTCGGATCTGGCTGATCTCATCACCTTCCCTCTGTGACCAACTGCAGGTCAAAGGTCACCCTGCTTTATATTCCCCGTTACATCACTGCAAACAGAGTCAGAGGCACAAGAAGAGAACAGAGTCTCCTCCATCCTCCTTCATCCTCCAACAGCTGGAGGTCCAGAGGAAAGGAAGCAGTGAGGTGTGTCCCTCCCTCAGCACACACTCACACACACACACACACACACACACACACACACACACACACACCAGTACACACACCACTACACACACACAATGAGCCGATTCCGATTGCTGATTGTCATGCTAAAACACCTCTGTGCTTTACTTTGACTTAAAACTGTGTGGGTTTCAACACTTTTTATTTCATGAGTTCTTAAAGAGGATGCATCATCATTTCAGCCACATGACCTTCTGACCTCTGACCTCCATATTATTGGTGACATAATATGTATTAAGAATTAACGAATTGCTTTTGTAGAGAGAGAAAAGGAGACGTGGCAGCAGCTGAAAATTTAAATTCACTGGGAGACCCTCAGAGAGAACAACTGCTATCAGTGAATAGTTACGATGACATGTTGTATTTAAAGGAACAGTTTCACATTTTAGGAAATACACTTATTTGCTTTCTTGCCAAGAGTTTGATGAGAAGATCAATCTCATATCAGTAAAGCTACGCTATCGTTAGCTTAGCTTAGCATACAGACTGGAAACGGAGGGAAACAGCTAGCCTGGCTCTGTCCAGCGGGACGGGTGGGAATCTTTGGGAACGTCATGAAGGGGTTTGATTCTGATTCTTGGCGCAAAGATTTTAAATCTGTGAATGAACTCAGACTGAAAACAAGCTAAAACAATTAGTCGATTAATTGACAACTGGATCATCAAAACAAACAAATAAAATTAATTAAAAAAAACATTTTTTAACTGATTCTTTTTGTAATTTTTCAGTCAAAATGAGTGAAAACATTTTTGTGGCTCTGCAGTTTCAGGACTTGCTTTTTTTCATTTTTTTTCATTTCATACATTTTTGATATTTCATAAACTAAAGGATTAATTGGAAAAATAATTGGCAGATGTTTGGTTGATGGAGTTATGATCAATACAGTCCTGAATGTATTACTCCTGCAAAACAAATGAACCTGTTGATTATTATTACACTGTTTTAAACTTCCTTCATTTTGTTTCGTATATTTTTCACGAAAAACTCCTTTAAAATAGTTAAACATCAGGTTGATATAAGGATTGCCTGATGACTGCGAACAGAGACACACACACTTTCTACACACACACACACACACACACAAAGAGGAAGCTGAAAGTGCTTCTCGCTCATGGTCACGGACAAAAGCAGGAGGCAGGGATCGGCCACGGCTCAGGAACTTGACTTTTAGAGAGAAAAGAACAAAAGAGGAGGAGGAGGAGGATGGTGGAGGAGGAAGAGGATGAAGATGGGGGTGGAGATGCGGGATCAAGGCGGTTTGCAGATTTTCACAGTAGATAACGAGATGGAAAATAAAAATTGACTTTGGGATCTGAACTCTCAGAAGAATCCACAGAAAATGTTTTGATGCTGTGACTTTGGGGAGAAATGTCAGAAACCGACATGTCGCACATAAACATGAAGAAAAGTTTCATTCTAAGTTTTATTATTATGAGTCTGAGGTAAAACACAGAAACAGTCAGAGCATCCAGAGATACACAGAAACTCACTGTCAGCTCTGAAGGTGACGGACAACCTGCGACCTCCATCTGCACCAGACTGCACCTGAGAGAGAGAGAGAGAGAGAGAGAGAAAAACACTCAGTACAAATTCCTCCAACACAAAGTGACGACATTAAGTGTCTTGTTTAGTTTGAACCCCAAAAATTTTGATTTATAATAACAATGACAAGAAGCAGCAGCAAGTGCTCAAATATAATGTTTGTGGCATTTTGTCTTGAGAGATCACTTGGATGATCAATCGATTAACAAAATAGTTGGCAATTGCATAAACTGATTAAAATCAACAAATCGGGGAAGCTAATTCAAATTGGCATGGTGTTGTGTTCACTGACAGCTTTCCAAGGTGGGAAAACAGTCAACCACGTCATCTTCCTGGTCCAGAACCAGAAAAAATAACACGATAAAAGCAACAAGTGTTGATGAGATGTCGACTTGCAACAAGCTGCAAGGAAACTTACAAAACAACTCTTCTATCAACTTTTTTTTTTAATCCATGTGTAAAACATTAAGTTAACTCTTTGTAGCAGCTGCTAGTTCAGCACCGGTCAACTGAAAATCACAAGTTCCTTTGGTGTGGTTTAACTAAAATAACTTCCTCATATATGTGAAACTTTAAGAGAAGAAAGAGAAAGAAAATAAAATTAGATTATCAGACTTCCAGATAAGTCTGGAACAAAACATAACACTGATCAGGCTGCACAGTGGTTTATATGCAGCTGGAGGACAGAACCACTGAAACACCATCCAATGAAGCATCACAACAAAGGAACAAACGAATAACTTAAGAATATGAAGGAATGAATCGAGTATTTGAAGGCACCTCGGGACCAAACACAGCTGGCAGCCTGGCGCCGACACTTCAGGTGCTCCTCTAACGAACTGCAGGAGGAACTACAACCAGCAGCTTTGGTTCTTTCTGCTGAAGTAACTCGACTGTAAGGAGACACCAGGCTCCATCGGATGGTGTCAGTCGTGGAAATCTTCCAGGAAACTCACATGGATTTTGTATTTCTGGAGTAAACGTTGGCACGAGAGCAAAACCTTGATCTGCTTGATTCTGCGTTTCTGTAACTGCTCCACCCAGCAGCTCTATTTCATACAAAGGACAGCAGACATAGTGGCACATGATGAATACTGAGATAAGCTGAGGTGTGAACATCCGCTCCCCTGTGAGATACAGTTACCCAGAATCCCTTTCTCTGTGTCGCTGCACAAAGACATGGATTCTCGAGAGGCCTGTTTCAGCCTCGACTGTTTGAACAGTTTTACAGTTTTGACCTTGTTTTCATGTTGCCCTGCTGTGCGACACACACACACACACACACACACAACACACACACACACACACACACACACACACACACACACACGCACGCTTGTTACAGAGGTGTCAGACTGTGGTCACACACAACAACCATACACACACCTGAAACCAATCAGACAGACCCCCTACTGTGTGCGTATGTATGTGTGTGTGTGTGTGTGTGTGTGTTACAGACGGTGTGCCATGCTTGTTAGCAGCCACTGTACCCATCCACACACACACGTTTGTAATTATATACTTGTGAAGACCCTAAACGACATAAAACATTCCCTAGCACTTAAAACAAACTCTTAGACCCTAAAACCAGAAAAATGGGAAATAAAAAAGTCCTTAGAAAGACACACACACACACACACACACACACACACGTCTATCCTATCATGCTCCTATTAATTATATATTTCGCCTTCAGTTTGTCTCCACTGCTGACCTTTGACCCTTAGAGGTTTACATGCTGCTGTGTCCACAGACGTCCTGCTGGCAGCATGAAATGGAGGCTAATTAAAATCAAGGGAAGCTTTTCACTGACAGCTCAAGAAAGCAGACTTCCTGACTGGTTGCACTGGGAAACTGACCTGCCCCCCCACCCCCCCACCCCACCCCACCCCCCCCAGAAAAGTTGGTTCTACGACTTGTGTGTTGGCAAAAAGAAAAAAGACTGAGAGGCCGAGTGTGGAGACTTAAGTCACCAGCGAGGATGTTGGAGTCGTGTACAGAGAGGTGAATAACCAGGTAACTTGTGTTCCCTGTAAAGAGTGCAGGGTCTCGGGAGACTGAATCCAAACCCAGCTGTCTCTGATTGACCTGCATGTTTTTGGACTGGGGTCGACGTCTGACTCTGGATTCAGGACAAAGACAAAAAGAAACAGCCCTCAAAAACCTCAACACTGCAGAGCGGTGGATAAATCTCCGTTAGACAGGAATTAACATGTATGTGAAGTTATCACACCAACAATAATCTTATCGTTCGTAGTGACAGTCACCAGGTAAATAGCAGAAACATGCCGTTCAAACTACAAAGTGATCTGCCAGGAATGCGCGTTTGCATGTATCTGATTGGCCAGTGCTTCATTTGACGGATGACATCACACTGCGATGTCACAAAAGCTGAACCAGGTTCCACTTCTTTTCTTTTTTTAGGAGTTTCTTCACTGGAGTCCTTTGTGTGTGGACCCCTGCTGCATCAGTGAACAGGCTCATTCCAATCAACGAGAGCTGAGCATTTCTCATGCCGTGCTGTTGTCTGTGTGAATGTGGCGTCGCAGCGTCCGTACACAACAACAGGATGGGGCTGTTACCAACCGTGCCTCCGCCATTTCCCACACACAAACTGGTATTTATAAAAGCATGAGCAGTGAGAAAGTGTCACTTCACAAACACTTCAGACCAGGTGTGCACACGTTTCTACAGATACCTGCAGGTGAGGCGATAAGGAGGAGATTAAATATAAAAGGTGAGAGATGTAACCTTGTAGAACATTGTTTGTTTAGGTTGCAGCTGGAGCAAGTGACTGAGCCGTTCAACCTGCTTCATGTTGTCTTCACTTCACTACAACCGGCCTGAGCTGACCAATCACAGCTCTCGATGTCTCTACGTGGCTGCTGGTCATGACCAGGGGAGCGTCACACTCCTCACTTTGACTTAGGGGCTGCACGATATGAAAAAATAACAAATTGCGATTATTTAAGTAGATACTGTAATTGCAATTTGAGTCAATTGAGGCGCCTTTAGACTGTGCCAACAAAGATTGTGAAATACGTCACACTGTGCAAGACAGACGTCAGTCGATGATATCAGTTCGATACCAGTTTGTCAGATTGTGCAATTAACGTCTGTAACTGTGGCTCTGGTGAGTTTTCTTCTTTGCTAGAGTCACAGAAACTTATTTTTCCTTTTAGTTTGTGCGTGTGGCCCCCGAGCTTCAGGTCAGGCGCTGGTGGACGTGTCTCACGGTGAGGACTCGCCGGTGGCCCCGCCCACCGCCACGAGCCAAACCGTCATACTTTTACAACTGACAATTTACTAAACAGACTAACAGAGAAAAAGAATTTTCTTCCTTCCTGTTGCCAGGTGTTTCTCACTAGTAATAATCATTATAGTCCTCACACACACACACACACACACACACACACACACAGGCCCTGAGGCCTGAGCACACTGAGTCAAATCAGTAAACAACTGAAAAGAAAAGAAGTAAAAAGAAAGAAGAAAAAACAGCAGTTCATTATCAGTAAGAACTAAAGAGCAGCTGTGGCAGATCCAACATCCAACACACAGAGTCTTCAAGAGACGATGATTCACTTTTTAAAAACGACAACAAACAACAGAAGTGAACTACAAATATATAAACACAAAAAGTTAAACTTTGAAAAGAGAGAGCAGAAGTCCCCTCGGGAATCCCCCCCCACACACACACACACACACACACACACACACACACAAGTTCCTGCTGTAATCAGACAGCTAATTGCAGGCTCAGTTAGCTGAACATCAACAGTAATTAATCACAGAGCTGGAGGGGAGGAAAGAGGGAGGGGGAGAAAAAAGGATGCAAGGAGGAAGGAAGGAAGGAAGGAAGGAAGGATGCCAGAAAGGGAGGACAGAGAAAAGGAGGGCTCAGAAGCAGGAGTGAGGGATGATGGGAGAAGTAATCACCAGGCCTGCAGGGAAGGAAGGAAGGTGGAAGAGAAGGAGGGAAGAAAAGAAGGAGGAATCTGATTAAACAGGAACTCCTTCAATTACAGCTTTCAGGGTTCATGGAGCAGACTTCTCCTCTCCCTCATTTTGTTTGGGGCGACCAGACCAGTTCCAGATGTGGGAAGGAGAACATGGGACACACTCTCAGTTGACCTTTAATCAACATACTCTCATGAGCTGAGGTACGAACAGCCAGAAAGGCTCCGTTTGGATGACCAGGATCGGAGCTGCGATACTGGAAAATCTGGATCTGATACTGTATCAGTGTCAGTGTCTGTCAAAGTGTCTCATAATCTTCTTATTATTTGATCAGAGAGTTCCTGATTCAAACCACACTACACGACCTTTTCTCTAACTTTTCAAAACCAACAATCGGGAACGTTCACACCCACTTTACACAGTGACTGGCCGGCTGTGAAAGTTTTTTACTCAGAACGACCGCTAACACTTTTTTCTTTCGATGATGTCGCAGCCTTTAGCGGCAGGTTGGCTCCAGCACTTTGGTGTCCAGGCGTCTGCAAGCACTGAATTTATTCCTTCATACTCGTGTCATTACATTACAACGAACAACTACAAATGATTCTCCCTCGCAAATTCCAGATGAGTCCGGTTTGACTCCTGATCTCATGCGTGTGTCTCTGCTGTGGCGGTTTGTTTTGACGGGTGAAACATCCCAAAATGAAATGCAGAGGAAATTATGTCATGTTGGCAATCGTAGCGTGGCATGAAAGCTGTTTGAGATATGAGGACATGTTTTGGAGCCTGTTGCTTGTTAAGCAAAGTTGTGCTGTACTTGAACATCCCTTAAACACACTGACAACATGTTGTATTTGAAGTGGATCTTTTCTGGTATAACCCAGGCCCTTCGCTCATCAGCCAACAGAGTTTGCCAACAAACCCCACCAGTCACCGAGCTTCCAGTAAAAACTAATTCATGAAGATGTACAAATGTACGGCCTCAAAGAAGTCGACACTGTGTGTGTGTGTGTGTGTGTGCGTGTGTTAAGTTGATGAGGGTCTTGTTCCTGCAAAGGCCCCAGGGCTAAAAACTCGGCCCTGCTCCTCTTAATGTCTTCCTGTCTCTTACAAACACACTCAAACACACACCTCCAAACACTTCCATATGGGACAACATGGCTGCACTGAAATGTCGATGTGTGTGTATTTTAGAGGGGGAGAGGAACTTGCCAACACCACACCACGTCTCTGGGGTCCAACCGGCAAAACTGTGGGTTGTGTTGTGTTGCTGCAGATCTCACCAGACGACCAGGCGATTTTACTGTCGCAGATAAAATTCCCAGTGTCGAAATAAAATCATCAAAGTTTAGAGTTAAGAGCTGCGGTGCGCTCCCGTCATCTCGGCCGCTTGGTGTAAGTCAGCCTTTTATGTGTCTTGGCGTTCTGATAAAGTCAAACATGTTTAATATGATCGTACGTTTTTAGTCTTGGCTCATGCAAATGGTGAGAAACGAGTCCCAGAGGAAGAAAATCTGGAAACAAAAGTGAGGTGCAACAATGCAAAGTGTGTGTGTGTGTGTGTGTGTGTGTGTGTGTGTGTGTGTGTGTGTGTGTTTGGGAGCAGCCAACCAGAGATTTCCCACCACAGGAACAAAACCTGCAGCTTCCTCCTCCTGCATGACTGCTCCTCAATGACCCCCCCACCCCTCTTCTTCATCACAGCTCCCCCTCCTCCTCCTCACCTCCTCCTCCTCACCTCCTCCTCCTCAACTCCTCCACTCCTGCTGTGGCAGTTTGTCCTTTAAAAGACTCTCTCCTCTTTTTTTACAGAGAGAACACCAGGACCAACTCTGACTTCCTTTGACAGACACACACTGACATTCGGCACTAGACAACACTGCACGCGTCCGTACGTGTGAAGGTCTAATCTGAAAAAGAGTCATGTGACCTGGACCTGCAGTTACCGACCGAGGGACGTGCGACTGCCTGTGTAGGCCACAAACATCCAGTAATGCAGCCTAGCTTAGCATAAAGGCCGGTCGCAGGGACAAACTGCTGGTCTGTGGCGATAACCAAGATGTTCCCACACTACTGGTTTAAAGTTGCCCGGAAGGGGTCTGCAATCTCAGGGTTATTATCCATCTTGAGGTAATTACACCAGCTATCTTTTACCGCAGGCGTGATAGTAATCGGACAAAGTATTTATGAGACACACACACAGTTAGACGCAGTGTGTAGTATATTCTCAACATATACAACTTTAGAGAGAATAATAATCTTGTGATCTGTGCGTGTGATGTATAGCGCTGACTGTGAAATGAGAGTGGGCATGAGACCTTGGATATTTGTTTCAGAGCTGTTTCACCTCTATTACATGTTAAATAACCCAAAATATGAGCAGCTTTGAAACAACAGAAAGTGATGCTGATCAGAAAATACTCCTCTCTCTATGATGCTGATCATGATGCCTTTTCTTATCTCTTTGTGTTATAGATAAACTCTTACCAGTGATTTCTATTTTTTCACAAAACATAAATATGATTATAGGAAAAAAAAGACACCTCTTACACCAGAACCACGCAGACCATGTTCAGTGTCTTGTTCTTTTAACTGAAAATGCGATGGACGTGATAAACACCGCAAATAAATAAATAAATAAATAAATATACTATAAACAGACCCAATACTTGCATTTTAATATGATACAAAAAACTGATGTAAATCAACGACTAAGTGAACTACATTACGAGTCCGACCACACAAACTTCAATACCTGACAGTTTGGTACGTGATGCTACGGACACATTTCAGCTGATGCCAAAAGGGATGGAGGTTTTATACCGAGTGTAGAGAACCAGGAACCAGGATGAGGTTTCGTTGCCTGTTACAACTCTAAGGCTCCAAAGCCGCCCAGTGGCACGACGTGGGGAAGTCGATAAAGTTTCAGACTACGTCCACACTACTACGACTTTTCATTTTTAAAACGAGTCTTTTAGTTCCGTATCAGAAACGATTACGTGAAAACACATATGTATCTGAGCGATTCAGGCTTGACTCCACTGTGACTGCTGTGTGTCTACAACTCCCAGGTCTACAGGGGGAGGTTTTGGTGAAGTAACAAATGTGGACAAAAAAACATGGAGATAAAGACTCCACAAGATGCCCTCTGTACGTCTCCGCCTCACACGTTTCATTGTGTTCATTAATGAGACAAAACTTCAGCTGTTGTTTTCAGATGGACGGAGAAAAGGCCGAAGGCAACAGAAAACAGTTGAAGGAATTATTTGAGCAGAAAAACCTGGTTCCTTCGGGGACGACAGTGAAGAAATATTTCCCCGAGATGTTTTATATAAGAGGCGAAGGTCAAGCATCGATCCTTCATCCTCTGCCTGATTCAGTCACCAGAAAACCAGAAAACACACGTGTTTCACATCGGACGCCCACCCAGCCGTGACGCCCTCTGAGGCTCTCTTGATGCCAAAAACACACCGGAGCCCTGGAGGATGATGGGATACGTGACATGGTTATAGAGTGGAAACCTGCTTTAAAATGAGGGGAGGGTGAGGGCGAGAGAGAGAGAGAGAGAGAGAGAGAGAGGGATGGAGAACAGAGAGCGGAACAAGGGAGGGGAGGAAGCTGAACGATTTCCTGGTGCGTCCTCCTCCGCTGAGACAGATGTGATGACTGCAGCAGATGTGTTGAAACCAGGGAGGGAGAGTTTACACGGACCTAAATCATCTCAATCATCGCCGTGGTCTTCCTCACTAACCTGAAACATCCAGTAAAAAAAGAAAAAGAGAAGAAGAAACTGTTTCCTTCATCAGGTGGAGGGACTGAGTGATTCCTGCGTATCTTCATGTTGAAACCTGATCATTGGTCCGTGTGGAGGGGAACTCCACTGATGTTACACGTTAAAGTCTGCGCACAGGTCGCGGGGAGAACTACTGCATATGTGAAAGAGTTGTAGAAAGGCTTTTGTGGCTCCAGAGGGAGTCGGTGAAGTCTGATAAAGTGATCAAGTGACTTGAGTCGGCGTCGGTTTGGTCTCAAATTGAAAAAAAAAACAAAAAAACCTGTGGGTGTGGAGTGAAGAAGGAAGTGAGTTTGCCAGACCGCCGTCGCCCGGCTCCTCATCTCTGCTTGAGGCAAGCGGCTCACGGCTACGTTAGCCGCGTCTAGCATAACACACCCGAATTTCTGTCCGTGTTCCAAGTTGCATTATGGGTAACAGAGACGCCAGGTTCTCTGGTTCTGTTGCGCTGATTTTGTATGTGCGGGACATAATATCAGCTTCTTTTATTATCATGCCTCAGGGGAAAGCAGAGGAAGCGAAGTGAAGTAGTGAAATACCTAAAAGTTTAAGGAGGAATAGTTAAAAATGTTTATAACCCGATGCACTTCCACGACCAGGGAGAGATTACTGCGAAAGGAAATCCAGCCCAGAATCACAACAGCCAGACAACGATTAGTCAATTCATGGATTACACAATCAACAGAAAAATAATTCTCAACTATTTTCACGAGCGGCCAATTATTTAATTACATTTTCCAGCAAAATGTCATAAAATTGCTGTTTACAGCTTCTCAAATGTAAAGCTTTCCTGTTTTTCTCTCTTTTATATCATTAGAAATTGAATATCTTTGAACACTGGACTGTTGGTCGGACAGAACAGGTCTCACCTTGGACTGTGATGCACATTTTATCATTTTTTTCAGCTATTTTATAGAGAAAATAATCAGCAGATAATGAAAACAATCATTAGTTGGAGCCCTCGTGTTTTCTGGAGTAAACTAAAGCCTTACAGTACATTGTGGTAGATGCGTTTCCATAGATCTGTCCTGCGTTGGGGAACACTGAGGATCAGACAGATACCTGGCAAAACATTTGCTTGTAGCAGCAAAAGAGCCACAGTAACACAAAGGCCCCGTTCAGACCCGCCATTAATATGCATCTCGGGGGATTTGATCACGTGTGGCCCAGACCACCTCCGAATGGGGTCTGAGTGATCGGATCTCAAATTGCATCCTCGCTGAATTCTTGGTCCATTCACACCTGTACTTGTGTTCACCTGCGTTTGGATCACCTGAGACGGAGAACGTCAGTGTCAGGTCTGAACACGGCCAAAGCCGAAGAGCTCCAGGGAAACTGCAACAGCTCGGCATCGGTCGGAAAGAAGAAATAAGACTCTGAACAAATAAAGGAGCCGTTTCGATATGGAATAACTGGAGATGAGAACGTGTATCTATAGACGAGTGAATTAAAACAAATACTTGTCCCGTGTTAGAGGCTAAAAACTAGCACTAAAAAACTGTAGAAAAACAAGCGTAAATAAGGGCTAGAACTAATCTTGATTTTCATTATTGATTAATCGACTGTCTTCTCAGATGATCACAAACATTTACTCGATTAATAGTTTGGTCTTTACATAAAATATATATAAAATGTCAGAAAATAGAGAAAAATCTGAAGCCTAGAGTCTGAGCAATAATTCAAACCCCACAGATGTTCAGTTCATCATCATCTGACAAAGAAAAGCATCAAATTGTCACATTCTGCATTTTATCTTTAACAAATGACTTGAAATGACAAATTGCTAATCAGTTAATGAACTAATTATTTCAGCTCTGTCTAAATATACCTACCCCAGCCCGGGGCCCCTTTCAAACATGATGCAGACATGTAAAACTAGCAGAGCATTTATGGGTCACACACACACACACACACACACACACACACACACACACACACACACACACACACACACACACACACACACACACACACACACACACACACACACACACACACGGGTCTAATAACCTCACACCTGTAGAATAGCAGGTCCTCACACCCCCATCAAGCAGCCTTTGATGTGTGTGTTTCTGAAAAGAGAGGGGAAGCTGGGAGAGAGAGGGGGAGGTGTGTGTGTGTGTGTGTGTGTGTGTGTGTGTGTGTGTGTGTGTGTTTGGGGGGGTGGGGCTGCAGGAAGGAATGTTTCTTCAGAGTAAACAGTGTGAAGCTTCCTGTAGAAAGCACTTCAAAGCCAGAGAGAGGAAACTAGGATCACACACACACACACTCGCACGCGCACACACACACTCGCACGCGCACACACACACACACACTCGCACGCGCACACACACGGTATCAAAGGCAGGTAGGAGTCATCTATCAACACAGGAAAATTAAAACCTGTAGAGCGTGTGCGCTCACACGATCAGATAATTCTCCTTTCCACATTACACACATGAAAAAGAAAATCACTTCACACACTTTAAAAACACATCTGTGTCACAGGCACGCACACACACACACACACACACACACACACACACACACACACAGTCAACTTTTTGCATCATTGACTAAATAATAATTATTCAGTAGAGCTGAAACAAAAAGTCCATTAACCATTAGTTAATCAACAGAATAATTTGATTATTGATCAAGAAATCGCCCCCCCCCCCCCCCATTATTAATTCTCTTTCTAATGGGATTATATCACAGTCTGTCTGTCATTGGCGATTGGTGACCTCACCTGAGCTCAACACCACACGGCTCAGCTTTGGTCTCAGGAAGGGAAACGACGGGTTACTATAGCGACTACACGCAACCTGAGACCCCACAGCTACGACTGGCAGCAACATCAACTCCACTCAATGAACCTCCAGAGGTCTCGTCTCGTCTGTGGTGTAGCGGTGATGTGGACGGACCCGGGTCTGTGTATGTGGAGTAAAGGCGCAACATTCCCGAGAGTAACCAGAGATTAACCCATGACAGGAGCCCGGGACGTCCCATCACTGTCTGCATGACTCTCCTCCTCATCAGAAAAATGATCTGAAACTATTTTGATAACTGATTAATTATTTTTAGTAACTTTTCAAACAAAAATACATTTAAAATAAAATCCAGTTTCAGCCTCTGGAAGGTTAAGATTTTCTCTCTAATTTAAATCTTTGTAAACTGATTATATTCATGTTTTGGACTGTTATATGTCAGACAAGATTCAAGACATCTGAAACCTAGACTTTGAGAAACTAAGATGGATCTTTTATACAATTTTTATAGACATAAATTAATCAGCAGATGAATCAGTAAAGAAAAAAATCATTAGTCGCAGCCCTAAACAGACACTATAGAAAAGACCATATGTTTAGAAAGTAATCTATCCTTCATCATCTTTTAAAAAAAGACTGTTTAAAACATTAAACTGTTTTGTTTTTGAGGCTAAGCTTCTCTAAAGATGCACATATCCTGAACTCCAACGGGGCAGCACAGACCAGAAAGACTTTCATTCATGGCCAGAGACGCAGAAACAAAGCTGTTGTGAAGTGCAAAAGCAGAGCAGCAGAGCGGAGGTGGTGGGTCCGTTCACAGATTCCTGTTTTCCACATCAAATGCTTTTCAGCCGAACACACAAAAGGCAGGAAATCAGCTTTAACTACCTACAATTCACCTAAACCACAAAACTCACATGGAGAGGAGGAGAAGCTCTGTGTTTTAAACTCATGTGATTCAGCATCAAGAACACACCGTCTCATTTATATTCTAACCACTGATCCTCTGCTTTTATTTGGCCTGCTATTTTTTTTGTAATTACCTGCTCTTTGGTGTATTATATTTATGCATAATGTAACCTCATATATACCAGCTACAGAAATAACACAATAAAAAGGTGCATTCAGGACAGGTGGGACAGGAGATTGAGCAGTTTGATGTAGGGACATTGTTAACACTAAATAAAGGTTTAATATTGTTTAATTGCGGCTTAAACAAGTTGATTTCTCAAGGTGCATGTGTTTAAAGCCAATGAATCACATAAACACGAGCTTTCCATGTCAGTTTTGAATTCATCAATACAAAACATCTTCGGTAATTCCTCTTAGTTCCCCGGAGCCTCTTGCTGCCTTTTCCCAAAGGTAATATTTACCAGCGCCGGTTCAGGCGACAGGAGACGGTGTGTGGGGAATTACATGTATGTTAAATTCAGAGGGACACTCGACCTGTTCAGGTGAGATTCAAGTTCGTTTCCCAAAGTCTGTGGATTTGCCTTTAGGCGAGTGATATTTAGATGAGCAGTTTTAAACTGGAGTGAGGTCTCTACGGAGAGAAAAAGGTCCGGACCTGAGCTTCAGCTTCGGACAGGTAAGAAAGGTCGCGTGACTGTCGCTAAACGCAGCTGTTGGAGCAAAACTTTATCTTTAATCTTAACTTTATTTCAGCTGCTAGTTTAGTAAAACAAGCGGAAGCGACAGACACAGAAACAGTGGAAACCAACCATCAATAACTCCCCAAAAACTCAGCTTTTCTTTTTTGGAGACTTGAATCGACTCAGCGGCGGCGGCAGCAGCTTTCGCTGAATGTCGTTAAAACAACCCGGTCAAAGTGTTATTGTGTGTGTGTGTGTCTTTTCCTTACCTTGAACCCGCATCGCTCCTGGTTGGATCTCTTGTTGCCTGAAGTCGTAGATCCACCAGAGAGACAGAAAAGCAGAAACAACCCGGAGAGAGAGATGAAGAAACTCCGAGGGGCCGCCATTCCTCCCTCAAGTCTGAACAACTCTGAGAGCGAGAGGGGAGAGAAGGAGGTGTGTGTGTGTGTGTGTGTGTGTGTGTGTGTGTGTGTGTGTGTGTGTGTGTGTGTGTGTGTGTGTGTGTGTCTGTGTGTCTGTGTGTGTGTGTGTGTTCACTATCCTTTTGAGTTTTAGACCTTAAAGGTGAGAACATTTTGTCCGGTCCCCAGAGGCCCCCGGGTTACCTACATGTCATCCGGGTCTACACATTATCTGATTAATCCTAAAACTGCACCACTGAATATCAACAAGACAATTATTTTCTTTAATCATAAATTAATTGTTCAGTAGAAAATATATATGAAGAATAATAGTTTTCCCCCTGACCCAGAGTCCAAAACCCAAATAAGTTTTGAGATGATTTAACCCGGATATAAATCTGGGGAAATCATTAAATATTAACAATAGAAGCTGGTGCCAGTAAATTTACCTAAAACATGATTCAAATGATTTATTAATTATCAAAACTGTTGCCAATTAACTTTATGTCCATCAAGTCAATTCAAATTTCATTTATATAGTCATATATATATATATATATATATATATATATATATGATATATATGATATGGTTACATGCCCCAAGGGGCTTAACAGACATCCTCTGTCCTTGGACCCTTGAATCAGACAAGGGAAACCCAGGAGGGGATCCCTCTTCCAGGACAGACAGACATGTGATGGATGTTGTGTGTACAGAATAAAGCAAGAGTAGATTTACAGAGTGGACGATGAGCCACACGACTTCCTCTCCACCACGAAGACCTGGAGAGAGGACAGACTACACAAACACCATTCACACGTCCAGGAGAAGAAAACAAACACACAAGAGGAGAGAGAGAGAGACAGTCGACTAACTTGTCTCTTGACTGATCATCTCCGCTCTAGGTAACTGGTCGGTTTCTGGGTGCCTAGGTGGATGATAAAATTTCCATGTATAGCCGAGGTCAGGCCAACAACACCGTCCATCCCTTCATCTCAGGACCTCACAACAATGTCTCTTTGTCGTCCTCTTGTGGTGAAAACGCTTTTCTCTTACTCAGCTCTTGCGTTGCTTTACTTGTCTGTGCAGGGAATCTGAGAACAAGTGATTACCCACAAAACCACAACAAGATAAAAAATTAATTACAAGAAAAACTCTGACATGAATCTGCCAGAACTTGAAACTCAGGCTTGACATGTACCAACACCATACGATAGTGTGAGAACAAAACAAAATACAACAGTGTGTGAAGAGGGGTGCGTCAATTTGTACACAACAATATCACCAACAATCAAGAATCAAGGATGTCAACAAGGAGTCCTGGTGATGAGCATTAAAAAACAAGACAGATTTATTGATAATAATGAAAATAATCTAGAGGAATTTATTTGTAACATTATACCCCTTTATTTCCACGAGGATAGGTGGAATAATAGAAACATTTCTCTTGTTCAACAGCGCCAAAAACTACATCAGTTGAATCAACACCTCTGACACATATTCAACAAAAACTGAACAAGCGTTTGCAGATGACTTGGTGATCGTCAGCCGTCTGCACAATGAAGAACAGAGTCACGGCTCAGTAACAGGAGAATCAGTTGGTGTGAAGTCTTTACGACAGCTAATATCTGAAACTTAAGCAGTCCAGTGAATAACCTCAAATAAAACTGCCCGAGGTGAAAAGAAAGGTTTAGGTCAACAAAAATAGAAAAATAATTTAGATTTTACAGTTATAAAATCTCCAGGGATCAAGTCGTGGGTTAAAAATTGATCTTTTCTGTAGTAATGGATGTAAATGAAGCCTTGAAAGTTGATGCAACAATTCAGGCGCCTCGACGTTTGTTGTTGACTTATAAGCCCTCTGTCTATATAAAGGCAGTGCTGGAACAGACTGAGTGACTACACCCTCTGAAGCAATATTTGTGAAATATTATAGGAAGTAGAGTTGTATATTTTATATCAGAATGGTGAAGTAAAGGCAGTTAACAAAGGAGGACGGACCGGTTCGTCAGGGGTTCATCCCACAGCAAGATAACAACCGAAAACATTCAGAGAGAAGATCAAGACGGTGGCTGCACATGATGGAAGACAGTCTCCAGACTTAAACCCAGACTGGACTCTGCGTGACAGTAACGGCTTCAGATTCTGTGATGTCATAATGAAACACTCTAGATTCTGATCTCAAGGTCACAACAAGTTCAGAATCCCGACACTTCACTACTGTCTGCAGAAGAACAAGCATCTGAACTTATCTACAGCCTCCACACAGCACAGTGAGAAAATACTGACATCAAAAATGAGCGAGCAAGAGCGAGCTTCTGTTGCCACCTTCCGCCTGAATTCTCAGAGAAATGAAATGGAAAAACGCATGAGTGACAAGGCGTCTGCAGTCTTAACTGAATTTCGCCTGGAGGAAAAACTATGTGATGTGGTGATCAAGGTGGATGACACTGAGTTCAGCGCCCACAAGATCATCCTCTGTAGCTGCAGCCGCTACTTCTGGTGAGTAGATTATGTCAGTGGAGCAAAGACTGTTATTTCAAAGCCTTCATCAGTTATCTACATATGAACAACAGGTCAGATGTTAAGACTTTGCTGCATGTATTTGACTTTGATGACACTGATAAATCCTGATCCCACAGCACTCTTTTCACCGGCGCCTGGACAACCTCAAGGAAGCAGATGTACACCATCCCTGGGGTGTCACCTGAGATGATGCAGCTCATCGTCGATTATGCCTACACCCACTCTGTTCCCGTGACAGAGGACAATGTGGTGGAGGTTTTGGCAGCTGCAGACCAGTTGCTGGTCCCGGGGATTGTTCAGGCCTGCTGCTTCTTCCTGGAGGACCAGCTGTGCCAGAGGAACTGCATCGGCATCTGGAGGCTGGTGAACTTCTACAACTGCCCAGAGCTGAAGCACAAGGTCTTCCTCTACATCCTGCGCCACTTTGAGGAGATAGTTTGTGTCTCACAGGAACTCCTGGAGCTCTCTGTGCAGGAGCTGGTTGCTATCATCGAAAATGATCATCTCAATGTGAAAGAAGAAAACACTGTGTTTGAGACTGTCCTCCGCTGGATTAACCACCTGCCTGAACAAAGACAAAGCCTCATCTCTGTGCTGCTACCCAAGGTAACTAAACAATAAATCAGCTGTAACTGTTGTCATCTTCATATAGCATGCACTGGGTTGAATTTTTACAGAAACTGCCCAATTGGTCTGCTGCTTTTTTCTGATGAGCAAACTCTTGTGGCTGTGAAATTAAAAGCTTAATTCTCTCAGAAGAGAAGGTTATTGGACAGAGCCAGGCTCACAATTAATTCCTACTTCCAGTCCAACCACTGATATCAGAGACTGTTTCTAACTGCTGTCCTCTTACATCTCTTTAGGTGCGACTGGGCTTGATGACCCTTGCCTACCTCCAGAACGTTGTGATGGTCAACGCTGCGGTAACAAGCAGCATCGAATGTGTACCCATCATCGATGAGGCAGTCACAGCATGTTTTCTCTTCAGGGCCAATAAACCCTCAAAATCTGACTACAGAAACCTATTGACTCGCCCACGCCTGCCTCCTGACATTTTATTGGCCACCGGAGGCAATGATTTCAACTGTACCATGACCAACCTTGAGGCATATGATGCCCGAACTAACAGCTGGGTCACTGTGAGGGTTGAGATTTCTCGTTCTCACCACGGTGCTGCTGTTCTCAACAGCTTTGTGTACTTAATTGGTGGCTGCCACCGTGACTCTTACTTGAATACAGTGCAAAGGTTTGACTTTGTCACCTGCACGTTGCACCAGGTGGCATCCATGAACTACTGCCGCTGCTATGTCAGCGTTGTTGTGCAGAGTGGCTGCATTTATGCCATGGGAGGCTTCAGTGGACATACTTACTATAACACTGTTGAGTGCTACAAGCCCGAGACTAACCAGTGGACCATCACAGCACCCATGTGTCAAAAGAGGTGTGGGGCCAGTGCTACAACTCTAAATGGCAAGGTGGGTGAAACAGAGATGACTGAAACAAGTAATGTCCGAGAGGAGGGTGACTTTAACCACCAAACTAGCCTGATAATAAGACTAAACAGACATGTTCTTTTCACCTTATTATTCAGCCTGGCATCATGTTCATGTGAGCCAATTTCTTCATGTTGAAGATGATGGTAATTTTGTTGATTTTGCCCTAACCAATCAGGAGCCAGTGATCATAAATGTAGCTGTCCTAAATCTGTTTGTAGGTGTACATTTGCGGGGGTTTCAATGGGCATTGCAGCCTGTCCACGGCTGAATGCTACAACCCAGACACCAACCTTTGGACACTGATTGCACCCATGAGGACCTGCCGAAGTGGCCTTGGGGTCGCTGCCTTCAGAGACAATATCTATGCAGTGAGTTTAGTATCAATATGTTGCTCAAAAATTTGGTTTATTGTATTCAAATGACTTGTAAGATGGCGATTAGTGACTGTGATAACAAATGTAAAACTGGAAAGCCTTTTAAAGGATAAAGCTCCCGTCAGACCAGGAAGTGGCACTGCAAGAATATTTGCGTGTCTTCATGTAATAAGTACTGCTGGAGGTTTGATCACAACCTACTGTGACAGGCAAGCTAGCAGGTAGCATTCTAGTTTGCTAGCTTTACACCTGCCAGGTAGCAAGTTAGCAAACTCTGCTACTAATTGGAAAATAGGTCTACACACTTAATTCATGAGACATGGGAAACTTAACCCATTGCTCCTGTCTCTTACCTGTCTGAAGACCATGCTTTTTTTGTGGATCAGTTAGTCCTCAGACAGAGTAGGGTTGTGTAAAATTGGATGATGACAATATTTGGACTATTAGGCTCTCTATGTTGTTTTATCAGAAAAGGAGCCAAAATTAAAATGACTTCCTCAGGGTTTTCTTCCAGTCTCAATATGGTTTTCCTTACTCTACTGAAACACTGGACTCCTTTCTCTCACAGGTTGGCGGCACCTGTAGTGGGAGCTACCACATGCGCAGTGTTGAGGCCTACAACCCCCAAACCAACAGGTGGAGACCCATGCCGTCCATGAACACCAACCGCAGCTACTTTGGCATCGAGGTGGTGAACGACCAGCTCTTTGTGGTCGGAGGACACAAAAGCTCCACTCTGTCAACTGTGGAGCGCTACAATGCGGACACCTGTATGTGGTACAGTGACTCTAACATTGAGAGGTACCGCAATGGCCTGAGCTGCTGTGTGCTGCATGGACTCCCCAGTGTGGTAGAGAAATTGTTCCCTCGTGGTCCCCTGACACCCACCAATGTGGAGGAAGCCCAGTCCTGACATGTCATCCGTGGCATCATGATTGACATTAAATGTCATTTTTAAATAAATGAAATTATTTTATTTGTGTTTTTAAAGAAGGGTGTTGTTATTGTTCCATAATTATTCCATTATACATTATAAATATATAAATATATTTTCATGTTTGTTATGTATTACATATACTATATATACCTGTTTATGTCAGCGTGATTGATAACAGGTCACTGCTCTAACTCAAAGAATCTATTTGGTATTGTACTCCTAAATTAATTATCCTTGCACATTCAATTGACCATTTAACCATTTAAAATGGTTAAAAATAACGTACAGAAAATACATACAGAACATATGATAGCTTACAACTCGCAAAACTCCCTGTAACAGGAGTTGATGGCATCACTAAAATCAACAAATACAGGCTAAAAATACCGTTTTTCTCACCTGCAAACGCAGCAGACTGGCCGCCATTATGGCTCTGAATTGCACACGAAAATAGTGAAAGGGCGATCCCGGTAAGATCCAAAATGGCGCCTTTTCCCCTTTAAACAAGAAACCAATCGAATTCATGGAAGTTATTTTCTATCCAATCAAAATCCACTTGGGGGGCGGGACACCCGCTACTGGGTGGATCTGTTTTGGGGTGTTGTGAATTCGTGTAGTCAAGAAATCTTGAGTGGGAGTTGTCGGACCGATTTTGTTGTGCGTTTTGTCCGTTGATTGGCACCGATTTCCAACGCGCCAGCTGCAGACATGCCCGGGATAGAGAAGCTGCCGATAGAGGAGACGCTGGAGGACAGTCCGCAGGTAACATATCTCTTCACTGGAGGCTTCAGCTAGCTTGCTAACGTTAGCTACTTATCCGGCTAGGCTAACTGTCTTTGTAGGCTCAGTGTTTGCCAACAACCAGCGAAGAGATGCCGCTAACGGCCCGGCTAACCAAAGCTGTCAAGCGGACAGATTAAATGGGAAACGCCAGCTGTGCATCGGCGTTAAAATGACCTCAGCTGGAGGAGGTGTCAGTCAGGATACGAAGTCGAAATGTCAAACATCATTCAGTGTTGGTTTGCACTGAAATGAGCTCGTTAAATGTGTATTTAGCTACTTCCTTAGCCTTTAAGCTAAAGTGTTTCCACTCTTTCCAGTGATAACTGTTTATTCCTTGGCCAAACAGCAGTGTCACCCTGCTGCTGTCTGTTATTGTTAGTATGTCACACAGAGCCGCAAGAAGCTGCTGCTGCTGCTGCTGCTGCTGCAACTGCAGCTGCTGGTGATGCACTGATCCAGATGACTTGAGACACACCACAATTAGTGCAGCAAATCCATGACAGAACACCTGCTGTGACATCACTGATCAGGGTGTGGCCAGAGTGTGATACACCTGACAGGTTCAGTCTGTAAATATACTGTAGGATGTTTGGATGTTTTAGTTCAGTTAATGTGCCATGAGTTTTATCAGGCACTTCAGGGACTTGTATTATATGGGTAATGATTTGTCAAGTATTAGATTAGAAGATTGCCAGAAGATTTATCAGAAATAATTTTAATTTTAAGTGATTGAATTTTTTTGGCTATTTTTCAAGCAAAAGGGTCAAACATTCCCTTTCAGTGTGTCATATGTGAGGATTTTATGTTGGTGAATCTGGATGAAAAAGGTTAACAAGCTTAGTTAATTCTGAGTTTTCTTATCTAGCTGTGACCACTCAAGTAAAACAGCCGTACTTTGAAACTACATGTAACATCATCAGAACTGTGAGACTGACAGGAGTAATTTGAGGAAACATTGAGGGAAAGTTGATCATGGCAGCTTCAAAATGTGATTTCCAGCATGGTAAAATATATACAATTTAACCAGACTAAAAGAATGTGAGTTACCTACACTAATTTGTCTTTGTGATACAAGCTGCAGTAGTGTAAAGCATATGTAATTATTATAAATCCTGGTGCCGCTTGACCATTTATAAATTGGTAGACACATGTCAAAAATTCAGTCGTACAGTTGGATGCAATTTTTTTTGTTACTTTTACATACAACTATTTATTTTTATCTCTCACAATGACATTAGTTGAGATAGACAATGACAGATGAGCTTGCTGGCTGGCTAAAGGCTAAAAAATGCTGTTGGGACACACCTTGATAACAGTACTGTACTGTAGGGACAGATCGCAGGTGTGGATTTACATAGATAGACATGGGTTTGGTTTTTGGCAGCCACACAAGGGATCATTTGGGGCCATAACTAACACTGTTATTCACCACTTCTATTGTGTGTTTTGTGTACAGACCCGCTCTCTGCTGGGAGTGTTTGAGGAGGACACTGCAGCCATCTCCAACTACTGTACACAGCTCTATCAGGCCATGCATAGGATTTATGATGCACAGGTACACACTCACACACGATTGACAGTTATACTGCCACTGGCGTTGCAGGTGCAGGCCAGAACATACAGCAACATTAATACGTGGCTGCTGATTAAATAATGTGTCTCCAGCTGCTCAGTGCTGTTTCTGCTGTTTTGTTTTGATTTTTCAGAATGAGCTCAGTGCTGCAACACACCTGACCTCCAGGCTGCTGAAAGAGTACGACAAACAGGTGGGCCACTTCATACCAGCCACCACCCCGAAGACACACTAGAAATGAGCCTTACACTGGCCTTTCAACACTATCCATCAGGCTTATGACCCTAGCCGTTAGCCTCACGTCCCTAGCCAGAGGCCATTAACCACAGTTTTATAACACCAGCCCCAAATTTCTAATACTATGAACCTTATCACACCACCTATCAGTCTTATAATTAGCCAAAACCTTATAAAGTAGCCACTGGCTTTATAACATTAGCTAGCAGACATATCACACTAGCACCATCCCTGAAACAGAAGCCACAAATGTTAAAATGCTAAACACTAGCCTTTTAACGCTAGCCATTAGCCTTATAATACTAGCCACTGGCTTTGACGCTTACTTCACACACTTATGTCTTATCTACAGTTCTGGTTATGTTTTACACTGTTGATTTTTACAGCTAGCAGCTAGGAGCATTTTGTCCCATCTGCCTGTCCAAACACTTTAGTCCAAAACAAGACCTCTTGACATTTTTGTAAATATGTCATGACCCCTGACCTTTCCATTAGAGACAACTACAGGTCAACATTTAACTAACATTTATTTTTTGATGATGAGGTGTTTTGCTCCCAGGAACTGACAGATTCATATGCTGTGCATTTGATGCAGTTTCCATTCCGGGAATCGTTCTAATCCATTCCTCCATGTCGTTGCTTCTGTTGTCTTTAGCGTTTTCCTCTGGGTGGCGATGATGAGGTGATGAGCTCCACTCTGCAGCAGTTTGCAAAAGTCATTGATGAGGTGAGAGAGAACACAAACACACCAGAGCTCGATATTTCGTCTGACAAGTTTGTTTTATCCTTCTGGATGTGCTGCACAAGAAGTTTTTATCTGATATGATATGACATCAGATTCGATTTACTGTGAATATCTGTGAGATGGAGAATAAGACGCTGTGTTCATCTTTAAACTGTGGTGGTTCCACTGGTTTCTCTCTCTCTCTCTCTCTCTCTCTGTCTTTCTAGTTGAGTTCCTGTCATGCTGTCTTGTCCACCCAACTTGCAGACGCCATGATGTTTCCCATCACTCAGTTTAAAGAAAGAGAGCTGAAGGGTAGGAAACCGCACACAAACAAAAAAAGAACTACATGGACAAGGGCTACGTGGACAGCTAACCGTCAAATGTGATAGTTGAACATGTGATTCAACAAGATTTTCCAATAGATTTTGGAACCTGGCTGCAGGGATTTCCAGACAAAAAGTACACTTGTACCAGTATGTGGTGCTCACATAAACAGGAAAGGTAAAAATATCCCTTGCATTCTAACTTGCAGTTCTTTTTGTTTCTCTCCAGAGATCCTCACTCTGAAGGAAGTCTTCCAGATAGCCAGTGATGGTAAGTTTGCACCGCTGGTTAGGGGCTGCAATTCATTTTCTATATCAGTTTATCAGTTTCTTTCTTTGGAATAAATGTTCATCACAAGTTCCTTAGCATCTTCTAATTGAACGATTCTGTGCCCCCTGTCCGTTAGCTACTGTTGCTAACAGATGCTGGCTAGTGTTATGTTTTTCTACTACAATTATGACCTGTCTGAATATCCATCTCAGCTTTGCTTGAAGCTTTGGTGTGCATATTCTAATATGTCCGCCTGACATCTGCTTGTATGTCTGGTAGAGTTTTTTTTCCATAAAAACCAGAGGACAGAATTTTTTTGACTAGATTCAGGCAGTTAAGGACTTTGGAGGCTGAATATCGCTGCATTTCCTATTATTAAAAGCTGTTTAGTTTGTAGTAATCTGGGAAAAGATCTGCAAAATCTCACATTGGTTCTCAAATGTTTGGAATTTTTATGTAATAATTTACTTAAAGCAGTTCATTGATTAACATTTGTCTTGAACATATTTTCATTACTGTTAATCCATGAGTATGGAGTTTTGTCTGTCCTAATTTGAATGAAGATGATATGAGAATTTTTAGCCACTATCTCTCAGTCACAGTTCGCTCGACACGTCACAATGTAGAGTCACATTTAATCTTTTTGTCAGTCTGACTCTCGTGGCTTCAAACTGCTTCCACGTTCAGTCAGAATCGCTTTGTTACTGAGGTTTATCTGAACTTAAATGAAGATTTCCCCTTGTTTTTAAGGGTTACAGGCAGAATATTGTTGTACTCATTACTGCTTTGTCTTCCTCTCTAACTTGTTACTGCTAAAAAAGAAAATATGTTTCTTCACCTGAACCATCTCACCTGCCTGTTTGACTGTCTGTGTGCAGATCATGACACAGCCATTAATCGATACAGCCGCCTGTCCAAGAAGAGGGACAACGACAAGGTAACCACATTAGTGACAGTAACGCTCCTCATCAGGTTTATTATTCAGTGCTTTAATACCACAGTTTGATGCTAAACTCTGAGGTAATGCTTTCTTGATGAAGCATCCATTCAGTTGCTTGTACACAAATCTCACGTCTTCTTGTTCAGCTGACCTGCTGTGCACAGTGAGGCTCTTGTTATTAGCAGTTACTTGGATTACAATAATCTGAAATGTAGCAATTGAGCACGGTCTCCGTTTTTTCTATAATTTGAAACAAATTACATTAGGCACTTTCTGCAGAAATAATTAGAAAGATATGGACGTAACTTCTGCATTGTCCAGTCTGGTTTTGAGCGTTTTAACCCATTAACGTCTAATTGTATATTTTTATTGTTTAATGCACAGTTTTTAGATCAATCAGATTGATTTCCCTCCAGGCAGCCATTTCAGTTGATTTCTTAGAAATTCTTCATTAGGAGTAACCCTTTGAGTTGTCCCATCTCGTCAGAGTGGAACCATTGCTCGGTTGTATTTTTTGTCATACGTCAGTGAAGTGGTTGTTGTGTGGGGATGCAGCTGCAGCAGAGGAGTGTTTTTAAAGCTCTCCTACAAGGTTCAAGCTTCTCAAACCAGTTATATGCTAATATGAACATATCACAATACGATTATCAGTAATAATATCTATATATAATAATATAATATCTTTGACTAGAAGATATAACCTTGAATTGTAATACTGAGCAGAGTGTTGTGTGTTGCAGCTGCGGGCGGAGGCAGTGGAGGACGTCTACACCTCTCGCAAGAAACAGCACCAGACCATGATGCACTACTTCTGCTCACTTAACACGCTACAGTACAAGAAGAAAACAGCTCTGCTGGAGCCACTGCTGGGCTACATGCAGGCCCAGGTACACACACACACACACACACACACACACACACACACACACACACACACACACACATAGCAGTGAGCTTTCATGTGCATCACTGTGACAGCAACAAGAACTAGATGTCACTGTTAACAGAGAGAAACATGAGACTGCTGTGATGTTGAAGTGGAACCTGCTGATGTGTCTGTATCTTTATATCTGTGTTCGCTCTGTGCAGATCAGTTTCTTTAAGCTGGGGTCAGAAAATCTTACCCAGCAGTGGGAGGACTTCCTGGGAACCATAGGAACCAGCGTCCAGAAGTAAGGACCTTACACCCGCCCCCTTCCTCCCAAAGTGACTCAGATGTTTTCTCCTTTTTACTATTCTACATTCAAAGTCTTAAATGCAGTGTTTTTTTGAATATAACTAAGTTTTAAAGTGCAGGTGGTGTTGAAGAAGCTGCAGATGGATGGAAACATGAGAGTAATATGAAGCAGCAAATGTGAATCTAGTGTCTGTGTGTGTGTTTAGTGTCCGTCGGGAGATGGAGGAGGAGGTGGGGCAGATGCAGCAGACCATCCAGCAGATGGAGATATCATGTGACTCGCTGTATGCACCGTGTGACCCTGACCCCGCCCACTCACCTGTCTGTCGCAACCTGACCAGGAAACAGGGATACCTGTACATCCGCAAGTAAGACACAAACACACACACACACATTTTAATATTTTTATTTATTGTTCACATTAAAGACACTTTGAGCTTCATGCACACAGGAGCTGTAAAGGTTTATTCCACTTTAAGTCTTATTGGTTTTTTCCATCATTTTAGCAGTTACTTGTTTGGAAGAGAACATGAAGGCAAGACAGTAAAATGAATACCTAAACCGTCTGTTGTAAACATCTATCACAGATTCAGTTTGACCCTCCTTACTTCCTGTAGTTGTGTTCATTCAGTTTTCCTGTGCAGTGAGGGATTATCACAACATCTCAGGTGTGGTCTGTTTCAGTTTGACCTCCAAATAAAGTGATTTAGATCGTCTAGATAAACTGTTTGTTTGTCTCCAACGTGTCTGATCATCTGGCTGATCATGTTTCTTGACAAGTCACATTTCTGAGCTATTAAAGTACAGTTGTAAAAACAAAACAAAACATAATTCTCCTTTAATGAATATAAAACTTTAATTGTGAGGTTTGGTCTGTAAAAGTAGCCCCTCTGTCTGTCTCTCAGTAAGACGGGTCTGGTGTCGACCTCCTGGGAGCGTCAGTACTTCTTCACGCAGGGTGGTAACCTGATGCAGCAGGGCCGCGGCGAGGTGGCCGGCGGGCTGGTCACAGACCTCGACAACTGCTCCGTCATGGCGGTCGACAGTGACGACCGCCGCTTCTGCTTCCAGGTCACATCCTTCGACGGCAAGAAGTGAGAGAGCCCCCGTTACTTTACTTTCTTCTCTCATGACGACACTGTAACTCTTCTCAGATGTTCTCGCCAGTCTGACACTTTCAGGGTTAATGCCACCTTCTCTCGTTTTGTGCTCCGTCAGAGTGGTGACGCTGCAGGCGGAGAGCAGGAAGGACTGCGAGGAGGTAAATTGCTTTTTTTTGTCATGTGACCTTGCCTGTCAGCTGTTCTGTTGTTTTCTCACACCATCTTCCTGCTGTTTGTTTATCCACCAGTGGATCTCCACCATAAACAACATCTCCAAGAGGATCTACCTGAGCGAGAACGCAGAGGTGCGTGTCCTTCTTCTTCCCTCATTAACTTTCTTGTCACAGATCAAAGAGGAAACTTTGGCAGATACTTTTAGGTGTAGTTTATCCTGGTTTCAGATCCATGAGTCACACACCCATATCTCTGATTTGATTTGAGTTGGAACGTCAGTCTGTTTCCCCCAGTTGTTAAAACATTAGTGTGGAGGTCATACAGCCTGACGCTACCACATCATAACTATTATAATGACATGACAAGCTGGTGACGACGCTGTGCAGGTGAACTGATCGTATTAGCACCTGTACGATGAGAGACAGTCTCTTACTTTCTTCCAGCTGTGGCAGTCGGTAGCACTGTCTGTCATATTGTGATCAGTGGTCAGATATTTGCAAAAAGGCACAAGGTGGTCAAGTAGCAACATGAAAAAACACATGTCCAGTCACAGTGTAAACAGGAAGACAAAAGGAAAACATATGGATAACAGCTTTTTAAAAGTGGTTTTTGGCATTGTATGCTTTTATTAGAAAGCTGACAGGCAACAAGAGGAGAAAGAGCAGGAAAACATTTTGGATGTGTGCTTTCATATTGTTTTCCCATTGGTTGACACTGACAGTACTTCCTTCCTATTGACAGGAGCTTGCGGCCAGAGTGAACCAATCAGCTATCGAAGCTGTGACGCCATCACCGTCCTTCCAGCAGAGACACGAGAGCATGAGACCCGGCAGGTAGTACTGACACTGACGAGGGGTTATCGACAACGTCATAACCAATCAGCTGCCAGATGTAATGGAGATGGACCCCTGGTGGCCAATCAGATTTCTCAACTTGACGAGTCAGACCTCCATTTATACAATATTTCTCTCATTTCAGTAAAGGGCGTGCGGGCAGAGCGAGCAGTATTAGCTCCGTGGGGTCCGAGCCATCGCCTGCGCTTTCTGTGCTCTCATTGGACGCGCTGGTTGCCCCGGAAACACCAATCCAGTTTGACATCATTTCCCCCGTCAGCGAGGAAAACTCAGGACAGAGCAAGACGGCAGCACAGTCCGGCAGGTGTGTGTGTGTGTGTGTGTGTGTGTGTGTGTGTGTGTGTGTGTGTGTGTGTGTGTGTGTGTGTGTGTGTGTGTGTGTGTGTGTGTGTGTGTGTTAGAGATATATGCTTCAATGAGGCGTTAAAGGGTAGTTCCACAAGGTAGAATCACTTCAAAAAAGGGGATCAATACAAAAGTAGATCTTTAGAGCAACTGAAGCACGTACCCCAACGCCTAACCACTGTGTGTGTGTGTGTGTGTGTGTGTGTGTGTGTGTGTGTCATACAGAAGGAGTAATCCATTTGGAGAGACGGGAGACACCACTACAGAAGACAGTGAAGGTACTGTCTGTCTCAACATTTCATTATTAAAATGAAAACTACATCTGCATGGTGTCTGTTGATGCATCTACCTCCAATTTGTCACCGTTTTGTTCAATGAAAATGTGTTTGAGTGCAGCGTCGTCCTCTCCTCATTTTGGTGCACCACACCATTGTGATTTCATTGCTGCCCCTTGTTGCTTTGCCTTGAGTGTATAAAACAAACACTAAAACTACAGTATAATCCTTCCTGTTCTTCAGACTGCATCATCACCAGCTCTTTGTTGTTTGTTGACTAATATTTTACTCTTATCTTATATTTTATATTGTAATGTTTGGCAAAGAATTAGAAAAAAAACTATTTTATTTGTATTATATATTGTAAAGATGTTTCTAATCTTGACTCTTGTAGTTTACTATAATTTAACAACATTAATAATAATAATTACAATAATACATTTCAGACCAATTTTAATCAAATTGAGATATCCCTGTGTCTGTTTCCTGTGTCCGTGTTGTCCAGACTCGATCCTCCACCAGCTCTTCATCGTTCGCTTCCTGGGCTCCATGGAGGTGAGGAGCGCCGAGTCAGCAGACGTCATCTCTGAGACCATGAGACAGATCCTGGCCGCCAGAGCCATCCACAACATCTTCAGGATGACCGAGTCACACCTGCTGGTCACCTGCGACTGCCTCAAGTATGTGTGTGTGTGTGTGTGTGTGTGTGTGTGAGTGTCTCAGTCGCAGTAGCGCCCCCTAGAGACGGCAGTGTTCATTACAACTACAACATGAATGTGTTGGACAGAACAGTTTTTGACCTCTTGTCGCTCTGTGGAGCAGTTTTTTATTTTGAGTAGGTCCCCATTTTGTTTGTTTCACGCACAAGGACGCACATGCACTGATCGTGAACATAACAAGAAAAGGAACGTTAAGTTCTTCTTAGAACCTGAGCAGGGTGGAGTTAAAAGTTTGTCCTGAGGGTGGCGCTCCAGGAAACGTCATGGAGCCATAAAAATCAAATGGTTTATTTAATGACAAGCTGCAGATTAGAAAAATTAAATTTTTCCTTACACATAAAAAAGTTCATAACAGTGATTCGAACTGATAACGTGTTATCAGTTCGAAAAAGTCTTTGAGTTTAACATGTGAACTTTTCTTTTCAGGCTTATTGATCCTCAGACACAGGTCACACGACTCAGGGTAAGATGATCTGTCTCAATAGACTAGATCCTTGTTTTGGTTTCAGACATGTTTTTAAGGATTTATAATTGGTTCCAGTCCCCATCTTCCTAAATTTAAGCCTTCTCTGTCCTCCTCCTTCTTTCTCTCCCTTCCTCCTGCTGCAGTTCCCTCTGTCCAGTGTGGTTCAGTGTTCGTCCCATCAGGACAACAAGAGGCTGTTTGGCTTCGTTTTGCAGTCAGCAAGTGGGCGGGGAGACAGCCGAGCCGTCTGCTACATTTTCGAGTCCAACAACGATGGAGAAAAGGTCCTGTTCATCTGTTTGTCTCTCTGTCTCTCTCTACTCTGTTCAGTCTGTCTGTCTGTCTGTCTGACCTGTCTGTCTCCTTCATGTGTTGCAGATCTGTGACAGTATCGGTCTGGCCAAGCAGATAGCCTTCCACTCTGAGATGGTGAGACTCATTTAAAACTCCATTATGCTGAAGCTAAAGCGAACTCCCCCACAGTTTGGGGATGGTAATGGTTCCTCCAGATGTTGTGGATGTTAATTATGTTGTTGTGTTGTTGATGTTTTTCTCGTGCAGGACCGTAAGGCGGTGGAGAAGAGGAAGGAGCAGGACAAGGCCAAAGAGAAGCAGCAGGAGGAACTCAGCAAGCAGAGACAGATAGAGAAGGTGACCTTTAACCTTTAACTCTGAAAAGTGACCTAAACCTTAAAAGAGGCTAAAACACAGAAAAAGCTTTAGAAAAATACCTGTGCACGGTTGGACAAGTTGCTGACCTGTAGTAACCTGCCAGAAGCCTGGACCGCTTTCATTAAACCAACACGATCTCTGGTGCCAAATATTATAAGGGAAAATAATTTTTATAAAGTTCCGTAATGACAGTGCTATGGGAGGATGTTTCCTACATTTCTCCTCGTCTAAAATCTTGTTTTTCTGGCTGAAACGAAGACGGGAGAAACTGAGAAATCGGAGACAGAGAAATCGGCCTGCCTGAGGTTCACGATCGTGACGAGCAGTAAAGTCTTTACTGAATGCTAACATGACGAGAGACTGCTGAATGACTGAGCTCCAGGTCACTGACAATGATTGCAGTACACGGCTCGGTAACATAACCTCCTTTATTTTGAAGCATGACTCAGTCTTGTCTTTTCAGGATCTGGAGGAGCAGAGCCGTTTGATCGCCGCCTCTAGTCGCCCTGCCAACCCGCCTGCCCCTGACGGACAGTTCCTAGTGCTAAGCAACAGCCAATCAGAGGACAGCGACGCTGGGGAGGAAGGGAAGAAGAGGGGCGAGTCTGAAGCCTAACGACACGCAGAGGATGCATGTTTTACCTCCCAGGCTGGTCCTAGCTGGTACTGTTGAAGCAGCAGCTCAGGAATCAGAGGAGGGGAACACCACCTGCCCACCCGGGCTGCCTGGGACTGAAAAACATGCGCTCCCTCTCTGCTGGACTCTGTTTGAAGTTTGTGGTGGAGCCTGTCACTCTGAAAACGGAGGATAAACTAAATGCACCCACACTACAAGAGGAGGAGGAGGAGTGGCGAGGAAACATCTCGCCACGGACTCGTGTTTTATTCTGTGTGTAAAAACGCTGCTTTTTATACCGGCTCCGCTATCCAGAAAAGGACAAAAAAATATAGATTAACCTGTAAGTTTCTGTTTTACATGTTTATTTTATAAAGAAAAAAAAAAAAGAGCTAAGAATAACGACAGAGGATATAAAGCAGAACAGCGTGAGGAATAATGAACCAGGATCTGAAGGAGCCTGAGGGAACACACAGTGCAGATTTGGACGGTGTCAGTGTCTCACTCTGGCACTGAGGAACCTCAGCTGTTTTCTCTGTCAGTGTTGTTGGTAAAACACGAGACATACGATGCTCTAAAACAACAGAAGAAGAAGAAGAAGGAGACAGAGCGAGCAGGGAGTCTTATTTTGAAGAGTACTTCCTGTTGTGATGTGTTCATCGGCTGACCTTTTTACTCATCTTCCTTCAGACGGTCACTAGTTTTCGTTCATTTCACCACAGGATGAAGAATAACGCCCAGTCTTGAGTCGGTATTTTTTGGTTTGTAATTTTCAGATGTTTTAATTGACAAACAATTAATCTAAAAAATAATCCGCAGATTGATTATTAATAATAATAATAATAATAATAATAATAATAATAATAATAATAATTGCAGCCTTACGTCACAGTGACATTATGACCACTTTATTCAGGTCAACAAGACAGAGCCAGTGCATCAAAATTAAAACAGGTCGCAGGACTCTTCTCCACTACACCGACCTTTATTCCAGTTTCTTTAAATACAGTACATTGATCAGTCATGTGATCGATATGTCAATAAACGAATGGTGAAAGGTGCAGCGGCAGCGTGGACGGTGAAGAGGAACAGATCCAGAAATCTAAACCGTCAGCGAGTCAACGTAGATTTGGTCAAAAGACTCTCGAGACGTCTAAATTCAAATTACGCTTCACTGGGTTGGACGTGACATTTGGTTGCTGCTTCAAACTAAATGCCAAAACGTGTTGTTCGTCGTTGTCGTCCAGATAGACTCAGATATTCCTTTTTCAGTGCCTTGATAAACAGTTAAAAATCACTGGTACAAAATGACCTGCCACCTCTGGTTAAAGGTTCGTTAAATTTAGGCACAAGAACTTAATTAAGGTCAGGAATCGTGGTCGTGGCTAAAAATAAAACTGCTTCAGCTTTTGCTCCTGACAGACTTGAGTCATAATTGAAATGCACGTGAGGTAAACATTGGTCATATTCTGATGTTTTTCTGTCAAGGGCATCTTCACATCACATTCAGTGTAACTGTGGTTTAAATACTACTACACTCAATTTTAAATTCTAGTGAAGATCCCAAAGCTTTCAAAAATACCAAATACTTCACGCTGAAATGTAGGAAAATGATGCATAAGACATTTAAAATAATAATTAGGAGCTGCAACAAGCCAACAGTGGGGCCAGACGGTCTGAGAAGGTGGTCTCAGACTTTTTAATCCCACTGAATATATTACAGTTACAAGTAAGACTGAATTGTAACTTAGTTGTCTAAAACAAAACTAACTTTTCAACCAAATGTAGCCCAGATGTCAGCAGGCGTTAGACTTACTGACTGTGTGTGATGTGGAAACACAGAAACTCTTGCTGCGACTTTATTCAAAGACATACGTGGCATTGAAGACTGAAACAGAAAGATCACTCACAGCTGGACTCACTGTGGTGACAACATGTCAGGTTAAACTCACGTTACCTGCTGAAGTTATCCTGACTGAACTTCACTGATCAACAGCCTGTAACGTGAATGCAGGTTGGGCAACAGTGTGACAGGTTTTTTGAGTTTGAGATGTGACTTACCTGTCATCATAGTCGCTGTGAATGAAACATTTGGTCCCCCCCCCCCCCCCCCGAGGTCAAAGGTCAACTCTGATTTAGCTACAGTGAAAATACCCTGTGCCCTAACAACTGAACGGCTTCAGTGCCAATATGAACTTTGTTCTTTTTCTGAATCATCAGCCGTCGTCAGTCCAGCATCCTCTGCTTTTCATGCACTTTGTACGCAGTGTGTTTTTAGCATGTTGTCATGACTGAAGCCAAACAGACCCAGAGGTTGTGAAAAAGAAAGTTGTATTTTGAATTGATGTAATTTGAAGAGTTTCTCTGCAACTGCTGCCTCTTACAAAATGAATAATTGCATGAAAGTAACGCTCCTTAATGAGAAACATTTACCGTTCACCAGTTAGATTTTAGGCCACGAAGGTGAGCCAACGATGCTTCGCTCTTGTCTTTGTCCGTTTGCCTATTGAGAAACGTTGGTCTGACGTTGGGAAAAGTTGGAGATCTGTCAACTAAAGCACAAACCTGATCAATCGGTCTCCTCACTTTTGCTGCTTCTGACGACAGTTTGATAAAAGGAAGCTGAGATTGGAAAGAAGTAAAGATTTTGGTGTCAACTTTTGGTTTTCTCTGGTGAGCTGATACATTTTATTCATTCAGTAAACTGTGAAGAAATGTCACATTTTTGGCATCTAGATATATAAAACCGTAGGAACCATGCCGACATGCAGTCCTCCATCTGCTCTGCCAAATAACCAGCCGAGCCTGTGTGTCTCTCCTGACATCACAGTATTGATCCGTGCTTTAACACATGTTAATCTGAAACAATGCTAGAGGCCTTTTAATGCTTCTCACAGGTTTGATTCATTAATCAGCGTTTATTCAGAGTGATTGATTATCTGTAGGAAAATGAAGTGAATAAGCTTCAGTTTCAGGATCATAGACATTGCATGCACAACAGACAAAACCTCTTCAGTCGCCTGTGGGGAAGTTAACGGGGTGAAGACGTCTCTAAATCAACTGTTACTAATAAAAAATTTATTTTTTGGTTGTTTTTTTTTTTTTTTTTTGGGAGGATGTTTTCTTGCTGTAACCAGGTGACGGACTCGAGTCGATGGAGCTGCACTTTAACGACAGGATCGACGATGTTGAACTGTAAATACGTTTCAGTGATTGATGTTCCAGTGTCATGATTAATAAAAAAAAGGCTTTTCAGTGATAAATAAAGCACTAACTCCACCCGCCTGAGTCAGTCTGCTGATGTTTCCGGATCAAACGAACCTCCTTCAGCTACAAGAGCTGCAGGGAGTTTTACAGGTGTAAATCAAGAACAGAACTAAGTGGATTTTTGTGTTTATTTTCATGTTTGCACAGTTTATTGTTATATTTGTGTATGAAAGTTCATTATTAACATTAGTCTGACAAATTTAGATATAAAAAAATCAATATTTAATTGAAATATATAAATTCTCAATTATTCTTTTTCCTATCAACATTTCTGTGGTTACGTAAATTTTTTTATACAAAACATAAAATTTACACTTTGAATTTTGCCATTTTCTTTGTGAATATATCTTCCAAGTATCATATCGTCCCCAAAATGAAACAAAACATGGAAAAGGATAAATTCAGATTTTTAAGATCATTTTACAATATAATTCTATGTTGTATTTTACACGACACTTTCTCGTTATTTATATATATTTTATTTATAAAATATTTTCCAAGCTTTATGCCATTGAGTATCATTAAAGAAAGAAGACTAGAAAACTCTTTGTGGAGTTTCTGTCTCTGAAAACTGAATTTGTTTTTTACCTTCCCCAAAAAATACATGATAGAAAAATGTAATCTAAATCAATAGAAAGATCTATAACACCATCATTTCTAAGACGTAATTATAGAGTGTTAAATAAAGTGTCCGACACTCTTACAGGCATCAACATGAACAGTGTGCGGGGGTCAGAGGTCAACGACTGGTCATGGGGAACTCGAGCTGCTGCTCTGCGGGTTCAGTTTACTTATGAATGTGTGTTAACGTTTGGAGGATGTTGTAATGTCGTGGTTTTTAGAGCGGCTCACACTCTACACCACCCTTCACTGATCACACATAATGAAGATGGACTTTAATCTGTCCCCCTCACAGTCCCGACTCAATATAATGATTTATATTCTAATTTCTATTTTTTACAACTTACTTTAACTATGTCACAATCCATGTATTTAAAAACAAACAAACACACAAACTGGCCCCCTTAAAAACTTTAATATAAGAAAAATATGAACATGATCAATAAATAATATTGACTTACTGTACATGTGAAGCGACAGAAAAGAATCTCAGCTGATTATTCAAATAGCAACACGTAAAAAAAAGAGTCTTTAAATTTACGCAACAAAACCAGCAGGGCAGTTTTAATCATGTGTTTCTTCATGTGACGAAGAAACTGTTACAGGAAACATATAATTGACTTATAAAAGAAGTCATTAAGTTTATTTCAAGCCTAACATCATTAATGACAGATAAGAGATTAAATTTATGTTAATGCTTACAATCCCTCAACAGATGAAAAGATGAAAATAATCAGTGCAGTTCAGATGTGTTTCCCATAAAAATGACCCACCTGCCTGTCAAAAACAAATATTTATGGGATGACCAGAAACCTGTGTGACACAAAATAATGTGATAGATCTGATTTTTCTCTATTTTTTCGGATGAAACAGACGGAAAATCCTTCTCTCATGTCCACATTAAGGTCATGACCTCACACGAGTAGACGTCACTTTATTTTGAGGCATAAGAAGCTCAAAAGGTTTGAAAGCACGAGTCTAAAACATTACATCTGTCTTTCGACCTGTTGGAAGTATAAACAGTTTTGACATCGTCAGTGGCTCCTTATCTCCTTAGCTCCTTATCATCGACTCTTCTCGACTTTCTGATGGCAGGGACAGCAACTCAAAGCCTGAAGCTCTGTTTGAGGTGATAAAATTGATCTGTTTTTGAAAACTGAAAGCTAAAATGACCTGCTGCAGGTTCATTTTAAGTTAATAAATGTAATTCCCTAGTCTCAGATTGTTGCTCTGACATTTCACCCCATCTTTATGATTCTTTTAATGTGCCATGAACATGGTACAATCTGTAGTGTGTTTTCTGGAAGAGCTGGGATCTACAGGGTTTTCCTACGTGCTTTTGAACGCAGCGGTAAAATGTCTTTGCGGAAAGCTGGATTTAACGTATGTGGGATCATTTTGTTGTGTCTCTGCTGGATTCACAGTCTCGGCTCAGTTCACAGAAGAAAGCCTTTTGTCTTTGAAGACTCAGCAGGAAAAGGAACAATCCAGAGCTTCACTTCAGCTCCTACTGCTTCAGGATCCGGTGGGAGAGCCAGTCCAGACCCTCGACCAGACCTGTACCACTGACGGCACAGGACGACTGGACATACCACTGCACAGACACACAGAAGGACAAAACCATTCAAAACCATTAAAATAATCATATGGTCTCTTAAACTCTGTAGTTAAACTTAAACTGTAGTTTAATTTGTTGTAAACCCTGCTGCTGCGTCTCTCTGCCAGCAGAGGTCGCTGTAGGTGAGTGAACAGTTGAAGTTCTGATCAATCTGTGCTGTCGTTGAGTCAGTGCGTGTTTACGACTTCAGTTGAAGAGAACGAGTTACTTTCAGTGTATTTAAGATGACAACACATCAGAAGAAAACAGGTGGATCTGTCACTCACCGGCTGTGAGATCGCTGATAGGCCCAGGGCCGTGGTGACATCAATGACGGACATGGCTCTGGGCAAATCCTGCTTGTTAGCGAAAACCAGAACGGCCACGCCTCTCAGCTCGTCCTCCTCCAACTGCAACGCACAAACATAAACGTGGTGAGGAAACAGGAAAGTTTGGAGCATAAGAAACGAGTCAGAAATGTCCTCCTCTAATTTGATTTAATTTAATTTGGCGGGGTGTCTGGAAGGAGAATATGAACCTGAACTGACTCTGAATGATTTTAATGACTTTCACAATAAGTTTCTATCTTTTGTACTGCAAGACTAAAGCTGATGTTGTGTGTGTGTGTGTGTGTGTGTGTGTATATGTGTGTGTGTGTATTAGTTGATGAATAAAGGAGTGTGGAAACACTTCAGAGAAAAGCCTGTTACCATCCTGTGCAGCTCGTCTCCAGCCTCTTTAATCCTCTCGGGGTCGTTGCTGTCGACCACAAATATCAAACCCTGAAGAAGACAGAGACAGACACACATCACTGCACATGTCCTGTTTCTGTCCTAACTATGTAACAGCCGAGTAGAAGTGTTACCTGTGTGTTAGTGTAGTAATGTCTCCACAGAGGCCTGATGACAGTCTGACCACCAACATCCCAAACTGTGAAACTGATGTTATTATACTCCACTGTCTCCACATTAAAACCTGCACGCGCACACACACACACACACACACACACAGTTTATTTTATGAATTATGAATTTGTGTTATTTATATATTACATATGTGCTTTAATATAAAGACATCAGACAGACTGACCAATGGTTGGGATGGTGGTGACGACCTCGGCCAGCTTCAGTTTGTACAGCAGTGTGGTTTTACCTGCTCCATCCAGACCCACTGCAGTAACACACACACACACACACACACACACACACACACACACACACAAAACAGACAACGGTGATATATAGATCCATCTATAGCCCATCACAGCTTCTCAGAACCTGAGGTGACGTCTTAAAATGTCTTTTTTTTTGTAAAATATCACAAGTCAAAGTAAGAGTAATAGATTAATACTACTGTCATGTTGCTACAAATAACTTTATTTACACAACAGTTTTCAGACAGACACAAAAAGATAAATAACAACACAAATAAACAAAGAAAAGACTATTCATACTGTTATCACAGTAGTGCTTCAACTATCACTACTTTTAACAACACTAATGATAAAATGTTACCATAATAAAGTTATTAATTTCCACTGGTTAACCAGGGTTTCTAAAGTATTCACTAACTTAGATTAAAGACATTTTTAATACCACATAGAAATGTAATTTAACACCTCTTTCATGATCACACTGAAGGTATAAGGCCTAGAATTATTCACCAGGTTCATGATTTTATGGAAATTTATATTGTATTTTTCCAGCTGTATATAAAAATAATCCCTAGTAATATAATTAATTAACTAATCAATAAACACGACCTCTATATGAAGCCAAATGAATGGATTAACCAGTTTCCATACCGTTTTTGCTAAACTCACAGACAGAAAATCTTTCATGACCAGTTTTAAACTTTACATTTAATTTCTGAAACACTTCATTAAATAAAAATTAAGACTTTATAATATCTTTAAAAAAACGCAGATAAGCTGTTAACAACGTTACTGCTGAAATCAGATCTCACCCATTAAAATCCGGACGGGTGTCTTGGAGGTGAACCTGGAGAAGATTCGTGAGATGATGACGCCCATGATGGTTCAGGTAGAAAGTTTCTCCTCCGCACTAAAGAGCTCGCTGTGTGTTTGTGTGTCGGTGTGTGTGTGTGAGTGTCTGGGGTTTTATAGAGCAGCAGTAGCGGTAGTGTGTGTGTGTTATGTGTGTGTGTGTGTGTGTTATCCATGGTGTCACACGAGCCGCTGTCAGCTCGGTACACGGTGGCAACAAACGCGCAAACGGTGTCAACACCGCACACTTGAATTCACTACATCCGCTCACAGAGACTTCAAAATAAGGGCTCGCAGTTTGTTTTTTTGTTTTTTTAAATGTAAATTCACTTTATTAACGTGAGCACAATTTAAGGATAAGACTGACAATATTCTTTATTTTTCTTAATGTTGTCAAAGCTGTTGAAAATACAGAAAACCAATCAGTAGTAGTAGTAGTAGTACTTACAGTTCTATGCAATAATTTGGACCTATAAAATATGTCAGATATATTTGCAGAAAGAAAAATGTTTATGTCTGTTTGCTACATGGATTGTATTTACTTCTTTTCACTTTACAAAAATCAACCAATTTTTGAAAAAGAAGTATTTTCCCAGGGGTGTCTAAATGTTTGCATACAACTAAGTACAATTTTGAGGTACTTGTACTTTACTTGAGTACTTTGATTGGAAGCTGCTTTATAGGCCTACGTCTTACGCCAATGAAAACGTTGTACATGCATATGTAAAGCGGAGTTGTTTACTTTTGTCAGGCATTATTTTATTCTGAAAATCCTCTCAGCAGCAGTCAGGTGAGCTGCAGGCTCTCAGGTGAGTTCCCATGTCATGTTGACATCTTGCAATAAGTTGAGGAACTGAATGAAAAACAATACAATATTTTTGACATGATTTAAAGATAGGTGTGAGCATCACTGTGGCTCTGTCAAACAATGAAGTACGATCGACAGGTTTTAATACATTTATTTTCTTGTTACATGATTACATGACAATGTCAAATAAACGGTATATATATATATATATATATATTTTTTTTTTTCTTTAAAGCAAAATATCTGTGAGATATCAGAGTAAAAAAGTCATGATATAAGTCCAGTTTCAGGAAAATTATAGCAGCAAAAACATGTTCCATTAGACAAAACATGTCCTCACCAAAGTTCCTAGTTATTTTCCACCAGTGATTTGCATCACGTTGCATTTCAGAGGACAACTGGCTGGGTTACGGATAGCGGAAACACAGCACCGGGCTTTACTGGTGTGTGAGTCCAACATGGAAGCGTGAAACCCGGTTTAACAAGGTCCTCCTGCAGGTGGGGGGAGAGGTGGGTGAAGAAGGTGGACCCAGCTGTAGACGCTAGGTGGCGCTAGAGGCTCGCACTCCAGTAAATGAAGCGTAAAAGCCAAACAGGCTGCGTGAGCTTCACTGTAATGACGTTAGCCTCCGGGATGTTTTTTTTCCGCCGTTAATGAGTTTGGACACCGGGGACTGACATCCATGAACCTCTCCCGTCTCTGAAGCACATCCACCGTGAACTCCGCGAAGTCAGCTCACTGTCCACCCGGTGATCCTGAAGGTATGTGGTTACTGTGACAGCTCGGTGTCTGTAACTGGAGACACTGCGTAACGTCAAACCGTGATGTTAGCTAGTTAGCTCGCGTTAGCATGCACGGCTACTTTAACGGCGGTTAGAGTCGAACTAACGCTGGTGTTTTTCCACCAGTGTCCGGGACAGAGAGCTGCGGTAAAAGAAGAGAGGGGAACGGGGTGTTTAATGACACAAAGCAGTATGAAGTTTTTTTTCCATTCAAAGCTGATTTAAGATGAGGGTAGCAGACTTAGCCAGCTAGCGTGTTGTCAGGCTAAGGTCAAGAAGCTGGCCAGTCTGACAGCTAACGCTAACTAACATGGTACCTAAGAGTCTATAAACGTGTTATGTGGCAGCTAGTCACATCACCACCGCTATCATTTCACTGCAACACTGCCTAACTGGTTAACGCCGGAACCTGGGCTTGGTTTTGTTTCAATATTAAGCGGTGGATCCCCAAAAGTTTCATTAGCTTGAAGCTAGCTCGGTGTAAATATAATTAAGGTCAGATTGATTGCCTGGTGTAATGTACTGTGGCATGTTATCATTAGTAATTAGCTTGTGGTCACTGCATGGCATGGTGACAGTAGATGTTTGATTGGTTTGACCAGGTTTAACAAGGTAGCTTCATCTACACTGGGTGTGATGATAACCACGCTGCTACTCGTGTTTATTTGTTGTCAAACTACTGACGCAGGACTGCCTTATCATGCTGCTCCACATTGACCATAGTATTAGTAAATAAAGTCACTGCCTACTGAGGCACCTCTGTGGTTTTACAGATTGATATCCGTCATAGTGGGAGTGACTGGTGGCTTCACTGAGGTTGTGATGGTGTTTTGGCCTGTATGCAATGCTAAATATCCTGCTGACACCAGTTAGCTGGGTTCACTTGTGCTTGATGATAACTGTATGACAGTATTATCAACATTTTATGAGAAAGAAAAAAGTTCACTTCCCCTGTGTGTGCCTGGTTCTTCTCATCATCAGTTTATATCAAGGGCATGTGTCCAGCTCTCCATACTCAAAAGTTTGGGATTGTAATCACGAGAAATTTCAATAGAATATAGTTTGCTTCAAGACAGTAATAATTATGGTAGCTGCAGAATTATTACATGATAATTAAGCCCTAGAGTTGGCCTCTTGTGTATTGTGATAACATCAGTTTTTACATTTCTCAAAATGCATTGAAACAACATATGTCCCTACTAAATTTGTTCAACATGGATCAAAATTAAAAAATATTTATTATCTTCTGTATTTAGCTCTATCAGTATTACTTTTTTATCATGTTTTATATTTTGTTAACATACACCGTGATAAGATTTTACATTTAATTTAGTTTTATGAGCAAGGAGAGAGACGGAGATTTTGCTACTTGCTTGGAAGATATAATTGCAACTTAAAAAGTAATCCTTTTTATTTTTTTGAGGTTTTTGAATTTACCTTCAGAACAGTGTTAGGTACACAGATGTGCACCTCTATAACTCTGTAACACATATATAATAACGATACATTAAAGGCACAAACTGAGGCAAGGAAAAAATGTATTCCAATGTTTGGGGTCTGTTGTGAGTGTTTCCAAACAAGGATTTAACTGGAGTCGGTTATCCCATGTCAGTGACAACAACTCTGCTGTTTGTGTGCGAAAGCCTGGTTTCTACTACTACTAAAAATCAAAACCATTGTGTGACATTCTTTTCAGACATAAATGATTCCGATTTGACAGTTTTGACATCAGATGTCGTCAGTGCTTTTAGTGTACCTGCATTTTTTTCTTTTGTGGAAAGTTACTGACGCCATCATAACCATGTGCCAGAGCTGTCAAGAGATGGCGGGGTTGGTGCTGGTCACTGCGCGATTTCACTTCTTGTCTCCTGATGCTGAATTCATTACCTGTGCCTGACCAATAAATCGCAGGCTGATGTTATCAGCCAACATCAACCTTTCACAGATGTGTCAGTATTCACCCGTGCAAGTTAGACGGCAAAGTTAGTGGCAAATGTTAGTTGATTAATCAATAAGTCGCTCATCAGAAAAATAATCGGATATTATTTGCATAATTTATTAATTGTTTATGTCATTTTTCAATCAAAAATGCCATTAAGTAGTCCCAGTTTAACATGTCAGGATTTTCTGCATTTCTCTGTTTTATATCATTTATAAATATCTTTGGTTAATTGATTAATCAATAAGAAAAATAATTGTTGGTTGCAGCTCTAACAAATCACATTTACTTGTTTTCACTTTTCTTTTTCCATTCTCCACCTCACAGTGTGGAACTGACACACTCTTTTTAGGCCTGTTCAAATTTTAGTTATGCTTCACTTGGAAGATTTATACAGAGGTATTGTTTCAGTGTTATAATGACAGTGTAAAGTATTTAAAGAAGGTAGTAGTATTGGTGCCGATACAGCATCGGAGGTAAATTTTGTTCTATGCAGGGGACGCACCTCGACCATTCTTATCCCTTTGTCATCTTAACGTGGAGATTAAAAATGGCCTCCTCCAAACTCGCCAACTTTTTGTCCTCTGTTACTGCGTTCTCTTTTACGGAATGTAAACAAACCTCAGCCGGACTCAGTGTCTGTCGCTACGAAACCAGCGTATACTGTCGCCAAACTATAAATAAAAAATGATGGGGCAAACTTCTGTCAGCTCGCTGAAGTATAATTTAGCCGTTAGTCTATAATTTGATAATTTGGCCTTTTCCAGGCAACCAACCAACATCTGCAGTGCTTCTGCTTCTGCTCCATCCATTCTGTCTAAAGCAAGGACCTCGGAAAGTCTTGCATATAGCCTTTGGTATGAATGGGTCAGTGTAGATTATTTAACCCTGGACAAGTCCCATGAAGAAGGATTTGTAAGTTAGCTGGCTACTTTTGGGCTTAAGTCTGGCTTTTTGGTCCCACAAATATGGTTACTCCTACAGGATCCCAACACAGTCCGAAAGAAGACATTCACACACTCATAGTCGGGACTTTATGAAAACTAATGCTCAATGCTGGTCATAAAACATGGCTTCTAAGAAATACTTACTGTTAAAAAAATAAAAATAAAATGAGCAGAAATTGCTTTATGAATTTTCAGTGTAGCCTGTTCATATTCAGACGGTGCAGCCCTGAGGTGACCCGATGAATAGAAAGTCTTTATAGAAGAAATCAGATGACAGTATCACATAAATAAAAAAGTATTCCCACCATGAAGCAATGACAGGAAATAATCATCTTGTAGCTAAAAAAGGAATAATATGTGCATGTTGAAAACGAGCCCCTAATAATGTATTCACAAACAGAGTCACACAGAGCTTTCTGCAGTTTCTCCACATCAGCAGCAGAAATTCAGTTTCTTGAAATTTCCTTCCACAGATGCCTGTTGCCATGTCTGTACACTCAGTGGCTACTTCATTAGGTAGACCTGTGAAATCTAATGCAGTCCCACTATATGTCCTAACTATATGTTTATTTTTGAGGCTGTAGTTTGCTGTGGTGCAGTAGTATTGATCTGAACTACATTGTATTGAGTAGAGCTCAACTATTTTGATAATCAAGAATTAATTTCAGTCGTTTTTCCGAGTCAAAATGCCAAACACTTCCTGGTTACAGCTTCTCAAATGTGCAGATTTACTGTTTTTCTTTGTCTTATATCATTTTAAATTCAATAACTTTGCGTTTTGGACAAAGATAGACATTTGAAGACCTCACCTGGGCATTTTTCATTATTTTTGAATAATTTTTGGACAAAAGAACTGACAGATTAATTGATAATGAAAATAATCATTAGTTACAGCTCTCATTTTCCTATAATACTGAGAAATGTCTCTAAAATCCCATTTGCAAATATGATGTGGGGGGAGAATATTAAAAACATTTTTACACCATGGCTGCGATCAAAAACTCCACACTTGATTTAAGTATATGTGCCCCATCGACGTGCAAGTCCTATCAGCTGACTGATATGTTGTGAGTTCTGGTTGCTATGGTAACTCCAGAGTCTTAGGTGTGTGGTGAGAAAGGAACCCAGATGGTAGACATGTGTGATCTTGGTAGTTGTTTTGACTGATCTGAGTTGTTGTGTCACCCAGACAATTGTTGATAGGACGAATTGTTCTCGTGTCTGTGTGTGTGTCTGTATGCGTGTGTGCGTGTGTGTGTGTGTGTGTGTGTGTGTGTGTGTTGCTCAGCAGCTGTTCAGCTCTGTCAGGGGACATTGGCAGCAGCTGTGTGAGTGTTTTTGTGTTTTCCCCAGTCGTAGTTTGTGATTTTTGAGACTGACAGATGTGTTTGGGGTTTACGTCCCACAGGGCCGCATGACACAGAGACAGAACTGGATCTCTCTTCCTCCACTACCTCCTTCGTTCCTTCCCTGTCTCCTTGTGTCTATCACCAACACATACTCACTACCTTTTCTTCGTTGCCATTTCATTTCCCCCTCTGGTCTGTTCCTTAGTTGTTTTGATTTTAGAGCTGCAAGTATTAATAAATACTTCTGTTGATCGACAGAAAATTAATCGATAATCAAGCAAAAATCTTCCAAATTTGATGTTTGTAGCTTCCCCAGTATGAAGATTTGATGCTTATATCAGTATTATATTATAATAAACTGAACGTATTTGAGTTTTGGACTGTTGGTTTAGCAAAAAAAAGATATTTGAAGACACCAGTTTCATTTTCACTTTCCTTTTCCAACCTCCTCTTAATTACCTCCTCCTTTCCTTCATCGTCTCCTTTTTTTTCCTATTCCGCCCGAAAAAGTAGAAACATAACTGGCACTGGTATTGATCGCATAATTAATTATCAATTATCTATCACATGTAAACGTGGCTCTGTCTCTCCCTCTACATCACCTGTGCCCTGCTTGAACCTTGTGTTTTTCTACATGTTTGTGTGATTCCCATGATTACAGCGCGTGTCAGCAGTAGCAACCTCCAGCCCTTATTTAGCACCATTCAACATGGTCATGCTTCACTAATGCAACCACTTAGCAATAACATACACACAAGCTGCTGAGTTAAGACATCATGATGAGGGTGAGGGTGAGGATGATGATGATGATGATGACGTGTTGGCCTTCCCCCCTGAGATTTGAGAGGTTTGTCATGTCAGCCGAAGAAATCTGTTGATTTCATATTTCTTTAAGATGATGTAAAACAGCTACATGCATCTCATCTGCTTGTCATCATTTTGTTGTTGTCATTTTTCTGGTTTTGGCCTCACCACTCTTAATCCTGCCTACGAAGTTCTGATTGGTTGGAATCCATATATATATACATACGTATATATTCCATACACACAAACTGTTGGTCACTACCCAGACTTCCCAGTGTGAGGCCCTTGTGTTCCAGTTCAGCTCTAGTCGATGTGTTAATGTGTCTGTGGCCACATGTTGAGTAAATGTGCACGTGTGTGGATGATGTGGTTGACCTCTGATAGATTATAATCTGATTACCTCAGATGGTTTTAATGCAGGTGTCTTTGTTCTGTGTCAGCACATCAAGTCCACTCTCACCTGTGAACATCCAGTGTTTTTCTCTGTCAAACCATTTCTCATTTTTGGGTCTGGTTCTCAGACTTCATGAGAAGTTTGAAAACATCACTTCAGGCTTTGTGGAATTTCTCAGTAGTTTGAATATTTTATGGACAAGTAATTGATTAATCGAGAAATTATAGGCAGATTAATCTAATGAAAACATCTTTGTTCTGATTATTTGTTTTTATTCTGCCAGATGTTTTTTAAGACTTTTTGGCATTTTGTCTTTCTTGGATAGTTTGAGCAGTGAAACAGGAAACACACAATATGGAGGAAGAGTTCAGACATGTACCAAATGTCTTGGGTTGGACTCAAACCAAAGACGTCTTAGTTATGTGTTTTGTGTCTCAAGACAGTTTAGGCCTGTCTCCTGTTTTCTCTCCTGGTGTTTGTCACTTTTGAACAGTGACCCAGATGATTCCTCACTTTGATTCTGTTTGATGTACAGATTTCAACAAGACTGAGTGTATCTCTGCTCAGGATCACTTGCAATAACCCATTACTGAAGCGGTTTTGTTGCTCTACCTTCAGCTTTAAAATAGTCCAGAGGTGTTGTATTGGATTCATGTCAGGTGACATACTTGGTCAGGTCATCGTCTTCACTTTCTTTTCCTCTTTACAAACACCTGTGTGATTTTTGCAGTGTGTTTGGGATCATTTACATGTTGGGAAATGTTTCTCCTGCCAAGCTCTTTGAGACTGAGAGTCGTCTTCTCATTCAGTATTTGGGTGTGCAAACTTAAATTCATAGTGCCATCTATAAAAAATCATGCACTCCTGCAGCTACATGTCAGCACACGTCCGCCTCTATGTTTCTCTGCTGACCCTGTGCTGTCACTCTGGCGGTCCTGGCCAGGTCCACAGCAAACATGCTGGACCCCAAACAATTTTATTTTGGTTGCATCTGACCAAAGAATGTGCTGTACACACTCATCAAGCCTCTTTTCAAAGTTTAATTTTGCAGGTCTATGAGTAATGGTTTTCCTCTTGGATGCCATCCATAGAAGTTGACTTCACGCAGCGTCCTTCACACAGTCTGGTCAGACAATTTCCACTGATAATCATGTGCCAGGTCAGAAGCACTTACCTGTCTGTTTTTCAATGCAAGGTTACGCAAATAGCGAATTGTGCATGATGTCGTCCACTGCGCCATCTGTTGTTAATAGTATGGAGCTACACATTTTAGTGACATTGCACAGGGGTGTACTCAGTTTAGCTGTATACTGTACATTCGAACAGCAATAAACGACGGCAACAGTAACACCCCAAGCTGTAGAGCAGATCATATAAGAAGTTCAAGTGAGAAAAAGAACTTTCTGAAAACATAAACAGTCGGTTTGGATGAACCATCGTAAATTACACATTTGTTTTTTAATTTATTTTTAATTTTTCTGTCAGAGGCAGAAATGGCAGGGGGAGAGAGAAAGAGAGAAAGAGAGAGAGAGAGAGAGAGAGAGAGGATGACATGCAGCAAATGTATTATTTAAGGTGCAGTTTTAGTTTCATGAATTCCTTAAAACACTCAATGTTGCTTCAACACCAAGGGAAGCCCAGGGTTTTGAAGTAAGATCGTTTAACCCATGGAAAGATATTTAAGGCTGCAGCCAATGTTTCATTATCGATTAATCTGCAGATGATTTTTTTCATTTAATCGATCAATCATTCAGTCTATGCAATCCTGTAAAATAATGACAAGGTTTCCCAGAGACCCAGGGTGATGTCCTCAAATGACTTGTTTCGTCTGACCAAAAGATATTCACTCTCATGTATGAGAAAGAAAAGCATCAAATCCTGAAATCTGAGAAGCTAGAAACAGCTTGTTTGGCATTTTAGCTTGAAAAACGTCCAAAATTATTATTAGATTATGAAAATAGTTATTGATTAATTTTCTGTTGATTATCTCATTGATTGATGGACTAGTTGTTGCAGCTCGAACAGTGTTTACAAAGACTAAGTGGATCAGGTAGGGATGATAATGCACGGCTATCTGTTTTAGACCCATCCTGTGTGTTGAAGACAATGAAGTGCACAACTTATGGAAGGAATAAATATGACATCCTCTTCTTCAGTTGAATAATGTTGCTACCTAAACAAGAAATCTACTACAAAGTGCATTTCAGAAACCACCTTGAAACTATTCTTCCAGGCTCATGATGTCCCCTAGAAATGAGAAATGTGCTGCAAAGCCTCAGTGAAGCCTTAAAATTCAACACAGATGCAAGTTGCTGCTGAACTACGCACTTCAACTCTTAGATATTCCTGGAAGTCCTTAATTGGCTCTATCTCTGACTTGAAGGACAGAAGGATTCCCTCGCACACACACACACACACACAGTCAGTCAGTCAGAAATAGCATCTTAATCAGTCTGTCGGTGTCATGGAGCCGTAGTGAGCCCACAGCTTTGTCCCAGTGATGGCTGATGATGTAAGATATGCTCACACAGATCCTCTAAGCTGATTGGCTGGCTGCTCAGGTCATTCACCACACCTGGCAGAACGCAGGGGCCCGATTAGAGATTGGGTTGTTTGTCTGTTTGTTTTGACCGTGGACTTGTTCCTGCACTGCGTCCTCACGCAGACTTTCACCTGATAGACAGGCGGCGGGATACTCAGCCATGATGCGAAGCAGAAATGATGTGAAGGGAGGCTCTGACCTGAAGTCATCAGCTGTCTTTGCACAGCAGGAGGTGGCATCTGGGGAGAGTGTCCGTTCTTTTCATAACATCTTTCTATCTCACTGATCTATTCGACATCATATCGACACTCAGTAATAAACTGAAGGAGAGCACAGAGGGAGGGACGAGAGGCTGAGACACTACGTGAGGTGAAAGGCACAGGTGATGCTGGTGCTCTGGAAACAACAGGAAGTTAGTTGTTGTTTGGTCCGCTGACTTTCTCACTTGTCAACATGGTCAGCAGTTGTAGCAGCAGCAGAGCCTGTGATACACAGCTCGTACAGACAATTGAGGATTACTTAAAAATCCTTTGAGCATAAAAAAATCACACTCCCTGCAGTGTGATTTACACTCTGAGGATATTATTATCCCAGATGTCCATCGTGATTAAAAGCCCATAAATCTGCTTTTTAAGAACCATAAAAAAGAACTGAGAATCATCACGTTTTTACCTTTTTCCTCAGTATCAAAGTTAATGCAGTGATATTTGTCTGTACATCCATGGGTACATCGCAAACAGGAGCTGCTCAAAGCTAATTTATCATACTTGTAATTGTTCCAGTTGGCCAGAATATGAACAAATATTTTAAACCCTTGCTATAATGTAATGGTTGATTGTAAATTAGTTCATTTTTGTTGTTTAAAGGGGAGATCAGGTCTCGTCTAGGGGAACAAAGCCCCTGCCCTTCGCTGCCCCTGGCAGTCATGGTTTGAAATTATGAATTATGATTATATATTTTGACACTAATAGTAGTATTTCAGGACAGTTGAACATTTTTAAGGGTTGTTCTCTGTAAATGATGAAATCACTGATCATAAATGAACATAACAGTGTATCAATATATCATCAATACTGACGTATGTGGTCAAAAATACTACAGAATGATTCTTTCAGTATTGCCGAGTCCTGGGAGAAGGGAGGGTTGAAAGGGGGGAGGAGATAAAAAAGAAGGGGATGAGGGAGGTGAGGAGATTTTGGGAGAGGGATGAAGGAAAGGGGGGGGGGCAAGTTGTCCTTGACTTTGCCCTCCACCAGCCTATTCCCAGCCCTGTGTATCACAGGACGCTGCCTGTTGGAAACACACACCTGTTGTCTGTGTGCCAGGAGACAGTGGAGACACATATAGATCCACTAACGGAGAGCGGACCGCTGTACAGAGGGGTTACCAAGCGCCATCTGTTCACTGAATACCCCAATACTCACCTCTGACCACATGTGTCTGAACCAGATATTATTTATTCACCATTGGTCAGTCAGTCTGTATTTTTCTCTGCTAATTAGTTAACGCTCTGGGTGATATGACAATATATAGGTAGATGATTAAATGCGTCTCTCACAGGTCTCCCTTTCCAATATTTTACAACTGCTCTGTCTGTGTTCACAATAAAACGTCTGTTCGAAACGCGTACAGATCACTGAGTCAGTGCAACAGGAGTAAACAGTCACAATCATAGTTTTGCCTTGTAGGAGATGTAGGATTTACTGTTGTACTCTAGACTTCATTCTCTAAATATGTCATTAGTCAACATGTAGCATAACTAATAAATCAATAAGCGTTTACAAAGGTCATTCTTCCTCGATATTATCTCAAATAGAGATTTCTGCATAAATTGTTTTTTGTTTTTTTTTCTCATACAGACATTTCTGATGAGAATTATTTACTGTTTGACAACATTATTTGATACAGCACAACAAGAATTATAATCTGTTGGCCCATCCTGAATGTGTGAATATCCAGCTGGACTACAGACACACTGTGTGTGTGTGTGTGTGTGTGTGTGTGTGTGTGTGTGTGTGTGTGTGTGTGTGTGTGTGTGTGTGTGTGTGTGTGTGTGTGTGTGTGTGTGTGTGTGTGTCTGTCTGGGTTTGTGTGTGTGTGGGTGTGTGTGTTTGGGTGTGTGTGTGTGTTGAGTGCAGTGGAATGTTAGAGGTCATGGATAGTCAGGGTCATTTCACTGATCCTAGAAAAGAGCAGATGTGGCCTGATGTTTACTGTTTACTGCTAACTTTAGAATTCATTGCTCATGGGAAACACTGTTCTTGCTGTGTGTGTGTGTGTGTGTGTGTGTGTGTGTGCTCTCTGGGGTTCATGGTTGGTCACGCTCGGATCGTGACTTGAGACCAGACTGCTGGATGTTGGATTTCCATCGTGGTCAGATATATGCACCGTGCTGTGAGCAGTCGTGATTGGAGCCTGTGTGAGGAACAGTGTAGTTAGAGGCATGTCTTGATGTCATGTTGGAGGTCTGAGGTTTTCAGCATGCGTCTGATGCGTGAAGCTCCTCACGTAAGCAGCTCACTTGTAAGTTTTCTTTCCTTTCATCTCTCCCTTGACATGTTTACACGTCAGGCAGACGGCAAATGCCAAAAACTGTCCAAATGAAAAAGGGAACTGAAATTCTTACGAACAAGCAGTGAGCTGCTGACGTCAGTGATAAAGTCAGACTAAAAGCCTTCCAGTGGTACAATGGTGCAGTTCCTAAATATTTTAATTTGATATGTGAGGCTGAGCAGTAGGGGACAATGTTTTTGACACTGTTCATGTCCAACATTTTGATCATGGTGGTGAAAAACAAGTTCCTGCTGGTAAAAACATGGTCTTGTTTGTGTTCTGTTACAAAACTGCACGTGATTCATCCCCTGTCTTTTGGACTGTAGCATTCAATGTGCTGTATTTACATGGTGTAATTACCTCTCTATATAGTGGTTTTTGTTGTTACGGCGTGGTTGCGCCGTGGTTAGCACTGTCGCCTCACAGCAAGAACATTCTGGGTTTCGAACCTGCCGTGCAGTTTGCATGTTCTCCTCGTGCCTGCATGGGTTTCTTCCCATAATCCAAAGACATGCAGGTTTAGGTTAAATGGTGACTCTAAATCGCCTGTTTGTCTCTATACGTCAGCACTGTGACAGACCGACAACCTTTTGGCTCCAGCCTCCCTGTGACCCCTCCCTTACATCTGTTATTCTTTCTTCTTTATTCTATCTTCATTTCTCAATTAATTGTTTCATCTGTAAAATGTTTAAAATGCCCCTCCCAGTTTCCCAGAGTCCAAAGTGTCTTCAAATGGCTTGTTTTGTGTGACCAGCAGTGCTAACCCCAAAGTTTCAGTTACTATAAATGACAAATCAAAGCACTGAGTTCTCAGCTGGCTGCAGCTTCTCACATGAAGAAAGACTGAAACCACTGTTATTAAAATAGTTGCTGATTGAATTTGTCACGGTTGACTGAAACAATTAATTGAATATTCATCTCAGCTGTGATTCACACGCAGGAAATGAAGCGTGCGCCCACTGGATGTGGTGCTGAAGACAGAAACTGGTGAACGTGCTCATTTCATGTAATTGAGAGCACAACATTGGATCGTTTATGAGTTAAATGTTTCCTGTCCAACACTGCTGTCTGTTTTCTTCAGTCTCACAGATACACCAGTTTTTCTTCTTCTAACAAAGCACTGAAATTTTGACTGACTGAACTTTTA